>NC_079147.1:85581599-85732106 GCF_945859685.1 Eupeodes corollae
AGTACACGAAGAGGAACACAAAGAGCTCAGAAGAACAGAAAACGGCTTCACCGACCCAAAATATAATCTTAATTGAACTTGTCCAGTGTTCTCGAGAAGGAACCTCAACCATTTCAAAAATAACTCATATGTTTCCGCCACCAATCGTAGGAGAAACTAGGGGACTATACCTAAGTAGGCTTAGACAAAATAAAACCAGCGACATGGCGGGACAGTTAACATTGAGAAATTTATGAAATAGTAGTCCATGTGTGTAACTATGAACAATTACCAGAGAACTGACGAAAAGGTATCATTTGCACCATACACAAGAAAAGAGATATTATAAAGTACTACAATCTTAAAGCGGATAGAACTATACTAATATTAGTGTGACTTCATCTATCAAATCAATAAACCGACCAGATTTTTAACCTTTAGCAGGCAGGCGTGAACAAATTTCTATAATTCATTATCAAGTTACCTCTATAAAGTCTTTAAGGTCGCTTACGATAGCATAGCCCTGGTGGAACAAATACAATGCCATCACAGAATTCAACGTCCCAAAAGAATTGTAAATAAGCCAGGTTAAAATAGACGGATTGCTAGGCAGAATAATGAATATGTACAGAGGACTCCGACAACTTAATAGTCTGGCCTGTTCCCTCTTCAACCTGGCATCGGAGAATGTAACCCATGACCATCGTTCACCATCGTCTTTACCCGGTCCTGAAAGACATGCAGGTCATCGGGATAACCGAAAAAGCTGAACATGAAAATTCAGATCGAGCAAGAGGCGCAAAATCTGGGAATGAACAGATTACATTACACTGTCGATTGCAAGAAAAATAGTTAATCAAAGAATCAAGGTAGCGAAACACTTAAAATAATGGATTCCTTCCATTATTTTGGGAAGCATTAGAAGCCGATAACAACATAGAAAGATAAAATACACAGGCTGCTCAAAGCCAACCTTCTACTGTATAGGACGATGGTTATGCCAGTGCTCACATCTGGATCCGAGACCTAAGGGTTTTTAGTAGAAAGTCAAGCTGACCTCCTCTGCCAAAGGAAAGTTTTACGAAGTAAAGGGTCAACATCTCTCATATTTTAAAAGCAAATGACAAATAAATAAACAATTTAACAGAAACATTTTATTGATTTTTTTAAATAAAATACTATTCCATTTTACATTAAATAAAATAATTACTTAGTTTTAAACAATACAGCCGTTAAAATATTGTCCACTATTATTAAAGATGTTGGGCGATGAGTGTAGACTTGGGCCTTTAAATGTCTCCAAAGAAAAAAATCACAAGGTGATAAATCGGGAGACCTTGGTGGCCAGGTAATGTCTCCTCGTAAAGAAAGAAGATGCCCTGGAAGCATCTCTCTAAAAATGATTAGTGAACGCCGTGAAGTGTGTGCTCTGCGATTTTCAAAATATCTCTCACTTAATTCTTGTGCGATTATCATTTTGTAGGGATGCATATAAAGATGTGTGTGCAAAATTCGTCTTAGACTCCTATGAGACAATCCAAGGGCAGCCGCATGTTTAAGTGCTGAATGCCTCGGAGATCGCTGAATAGGCGCCACATTATCCGAAGTTGTTGCGGTTAAAGCTAGGTCGGACGATTTTCTCTTCAGCGCAGAAACCCGTTGCTCTAAAGTTTGATAACCAAACTTGAATTGTTTTTCTATTCGGAACGGGATCATGTCGTCCAAGTTGAAATCGAATGCAAATGCTCGCTGAGTAGTAATCGCAGAACCACCATTACGGATATATTCCTCTACGCGCGATGCTCACCGTGCCACGCCATTATGAATCTATGATTACTAAAAACAGCATACGTAGACCTCTACGAGTATCTATCTATACCCGGAATACCATTTTATTTATAAAAAGATTTAAATAAACATTTAAAAATACGGGAGGTTTTTACTACAGACCCTGTATTGTTGAGGAAGAATGATTTTGGAAACGCTACAATCTTGAACTGTATGCAATTTAAGATCAGTGTAATTCCGGTAGATTGCTCTGAGCACCTAGCTCGCATGAACGTAGAAGAACTAGTTTGGAAAGTCGTTTGTAGTTCATTTTATATTAGGTGGTAGCGTTGCAGGTCATGCCGACCATGCTCACGCTAGAGAGATGGCGTGAACCAGGACGCCAGCGAGTGATTGAGATAAAAGGAGATACTTGTTCATAGAGGCCAAGAACACATCTCACTTGTAAAGTCGATGATGTACTCTCTGTCATCTCAATGTTCCGCAATACATTTCCCATTTTCTGGCAGAGAACTTACTGAAATTTAGATGATTACTCTGATCGACGATTGATTTTTTTTTCCTGGAAATTTATTTCCAGTTTTCGAATGGGTTTTTGATGAACTTTAGGGTTTTGAAGGTAGAAAAAACTCATTTGCCGTTCTGATCAGAGTCGGGGACAGAAATGGAAACCAAGGTCGAGGCACAAATCAGCATCCATGAACCGCAGAACCTAACACTCGCAGTGTCAACGTGACTAGATATTTTTAAGGATACCAGCAAGCTACGTGACTTTCCCGACATTCTTTAATAGCACGAACTCAAACTGACCGTCACCCATCCAACGTCAAACTACTTCCATCTCTTTATCTCCATCGATCTATGGACCGAACAATTAAAACTCTGAAAGTTCCCTTCAACAACGAACAAGACATTTACGAGCAGTTCGCAACCAATTTCTCCGAGCACGTTTTCCACGAACAGCATTTAGGACCTTGGTGTCCCACCAAGGGGTCAATTAGCTACCTCATGGAATTGGAGAGAAAAAAGCCCACATTCTCTGGTACCGTGACTATTACGAAGACAAGATAGAAAATGCTCAGGAAATAATCATAAGTCAGATGGAAACTCCAAAGAACGTTTCAAAAAGTTAATTGATGTTTTTTAAAGTGACAATAAAATATTGAATGGGAATGATTTAAATTTATCCAGTTTACAAAATTATCATGAATTTATCATTATGTTATGCCGTACCTAAACCTTAAAAACCTGGTTTTTGGCTGCCTTGAAAACCCCATTTTTGGTTATCTTAAGCAGTTTTAATATGATCGTTAAAAAATCTTAAAGCCAGTTTCAAATTCAGTACAACTTAAATCGTAAAAAAAGTACTGTTTTGTTTGGGTGAAATTTAATCGACCAGTGCTAAGTTTTTCAAAAGACTTTCTCAACATGATATGAAGAGACTCCAGATGTTCTTAATAGAACACAAGTGAATGTTCGGAAAATTCTGTCGCAGTATTTGATTTAGTTGTTGTTTTAGTTTTCAAAAATTCTGTAGCAAATTGTCAATTTATCGGCAAACTATGCCATTTTTTTCCTTTTCCTTAAACTTCTATTGTTATTTTATTTGGTTTTGTTTAACACTAAAACTTCGCCAAGCAACAATAATCAAAGATTTAACAAAAACCAAAGGAGAATATCAAAACGACCTGATTTGTTTTCTTAAATTAAAGCCCAGATTGCAGAAATTCGAATGAATGACAGTTCTGAAACTGAAGTTCAACATTTTTAAAGGTCCATGGTAATGGAGTAAGTTAAGCATCCAAAACCTCTTTTCATCTTCTGGATCCGAATTCAAGTTCTGTGGAAATAAGAAACTCGTGCTTTACCATTCCTTTACAATAAACTTTCATTGTGCATAATTCTTTGTATCAAAAGTACTTGAAAAGCAACAACATATGCCATGTCTTGAGTACATTAACTAAGTCGTGGTAAATTCACCATAAAACTTACAACAAAGTGAAATGGACGAGTTTCAACAATCCGTTGCGATCTGCGACCTTAGAAATTGTATTTTTTTCATCTTTTGTTCAGCTGACGGAATGCACGCGATACATTCAAAGATGGACTCAATGAAAAGAAAACAAAACCAAAACACTCTAAAAAGGAACCCGTCTCAAGATTCCCAGTCCCAGTATAGAAGAGGCGTATGGAGCCATAGGTACTTTGAATGTTACGTTACAAGTTACGAATATCTGTGCTGATCGTAGTCGTCTTCTTTGGTCTTCGCGTCGCGTCGTTAGTCACGATCAGTGGAGTATTCAGGTTCACCTACTTCTCTTAGTTCTTCAATTTCTTCTCGTGCTATACCAGAAGGGGGGGGGGTTGAACATGGGTTAAGAGACTTCGTGTATGATTGCGATTACGAGTATATGCGCGCAGACTGCATACAGACGTACGGACGAACCATGTTGCTTCAACATTTTTGTTTTGTATCTTTTTATGGTCAAAACATTACAAAACTGGTCCAACCAACACCCATTATGAGAGATGTTGGTTGTTTTGGTTTTGTTTGTTTGTTTTTGTTGTTGTTTATGGAAAGACAACATTATAACGAAGAATCGCACCACGCAAAACCTCAAAAGTCGAAACCTTTTTTATTTATAAGAAATACCTACATACATAATTTTGTCGTGTGGTTGACCGCGAAGTTGGGCAAAGTCTGGGCACTTCATTCCCTTCATCGTTTTGAAACTTTAGGTAGGTAGGCTAAGAAATCTTTTTTTTCTTGAAGTTTCTTTGTTTTAACATTTATGTTTAAACAAATTAAAGGTAACTCCGACCTTCCATGTATGTATGTAATTTATTTGGACCCACATATTGTTATCGTACACAAATATTAGACTTATTTAAATACAAGAGGTTAGTTATGATAATTTAACGATAATATTAATTTTTGCTGTAACTTATTTGGGTTCAAAAGAATTATTTATTTGGTTATAAAACAATGCAATCTGCACTGGAAATATATATTATAAGGAGTTCGCTTTTGTCTTTTGTCGATTTCAGCTCTTAAACTCATTATCCATTAACATCCGCGTAGTACGGCTAAAGAACGAATCTCTGTATTTGAAAGGACTACTGAAGTCGGGTTCAAGTGTTTACTGATGAGCATTCCTAGAAGCGCGAGTATTGCTGTTAAAGGGAAGGAATGTACCTGTAGCTTTTTAGAGCATAAACCGTGTTAGACAAGAAACCTTACGACGATGTTCAAGCGAAGTAAATGAACTAATGATGATATTATCACCAAATCAATTAAACGGCTCTACGTTCAACACTGTCCAAGAGGCTTAAGTTGTAGGAGCCAGGAGTCCAGAGTTGGGAATTAAACTCAAGATTTGGACGTATATCAGTCTTGTAGATTACAGCCAGAAGAAAAGAGGAGACAAATTTCTTGTTGAAATACCTTATGGAATTTTTGGCGACATCGCGTATGTGATCGTTCCACAAAAGATGGTTGGTGAAACGTATATACCGAGAATATCAAGATATTCAGTCTCATTGATGCAAGTGTCATCCATGGATAAGGGGTATATATTACTTTATGGATTCAAGACAGCATTGAGTTTTCGAAGCATTAAATTCAACGCGTTTTTGTATTCTCCATTGTACAAAGCTGTTGTTAGGTCGGAATTTAATAAGCTTATCATATTTTATCGTTGCAGTTCCATGTCCGAAGAAGAGGGATTTGAGTCTGAAAACAATTATGAAAAAACTAAGAGTACTATCGTCGGCGAAACAATAAATAGGATAAGAAGTTCCAGATAGGAGATTATTAATAAAAATGGAAAAGAGTGTTGGAGATAGAACAGAGCCCTACCGCACACTAGCATTTATCCTGTGGCTTTCAGACTTGAACCCATCCAAAACTACCTGTATTGAAAGATCCGAAAGGTAACTCATTCATGATTAGAGAGCCAGATGCCAAACCCTTTTTAAAATGCTTTCGAAATATCAAGTGCAATAATCTTACTTTCTCCAAAACAATGTGAAGATTTGCTTCACTGTTCGGTGAGATGAAAAGTTGGATCACCAGTATTGCTGCGAAAGCGGTGGGTACTGTCGTTCATTAAGAAGCTTCCGATCTTCGAGATATTTCTTGAGCTGATAATTAATCAGCGTTTCCAAGACCTTGGAATGAAGGAAAGTAAATGCAATCGGTCGGTAATTAGAAGGTTAGAAAGATTTGACTTTTTTGGGGATGTGCTGGACAAATGTTTTTTTCCATCCAGTCGGGACGAGACCTGAGGAGTAGGACAGATGAAAAAGCTGACGCAGTGGTTTTGCCAGTGTTGAAGAACACCCCTTCAGAACAATAACGGGGACGCCATCCAGGTCAGCGGCTTTTGTGTGTTAAGATCTCTCAGGACTCTTGCAGCAGTACGAGAGCAAAATGCCACTATCTTTAAATAATAATGTTTTTGCAAGGAGTTTAAAAACTCCCTAAAAGTTTAGATATTTGTTCACAAAGTTATCTTGTAGTGATGAAAGTCAACTTAACAAACAACATTCACCGATTAAAAACTTGGATTAGATAATTTTTCGTCAATTAGTCATCACAATTTTGATTTGTACTCAGAAATTACTTTTAGAAAACTAACTTCGGGTCTTATTTCGATTACCTTGACAATTCATTATAGGTTTCTGTAAGCAAACCAATTATTAGCTGTTTTTATATTGTTGACCGGTTTCGAGCTGATAATGAATAAACCATAGGCTATTCAGCATTATAGTAAATACATTCTTACTAGCCTTTTGCTTTGCTTAACTTATGTGTAGGTATTAAATTTAATGAACAGAAAAATGAAATAAGATCAATTAAAAGTAAAATTTCATCACAAATGTTTAACAACTACTTAACGGCAATTACATTATTATCTGAAGAGAAGGGTGCTATATCAATCTATCAAATGGATAAAATCGTAATTTTAATGGAATGCACAAAACATATCTTACAACAAGTTAATTTCTAAAAAAATTGCATATTTTTTGCGATCAGTTCCTTTTTACGTGATGAGCGGTTATGGGATGAACGTTGCAGAATGTAATAGGGCGTGTGATGCAGCCCATCTCAGCCAATATCTTAATGCCTCAGATCGTACCTAGATAACAGCCGATTTTGAGTTGTTTTCATTTTCTCCATCTCCGAGGCCATTTATGCAAACTCAGGAGTTCCTCGAGGGATCAACCTTGGTCCCTTGTTATTTATCTTAACTATCAACGACTTAATTAATGTCATTAATAATTGTACTGTCTCTATTAACATGGATGACATGAAAATAACAAAGGTTATTTCTACTCTTTCTATTATTCTGTCCTACTCCAAAATGATCGTCACTCATTTCAGAACTGGTGCTACAAAAAAGAACTTTTTCTTCGTGTCAATTTATAACATTAACCCGTAACGAACTTGCAGTCTGCACGTTATACTATCATTCATTCTGTCTGTTCTTTTTGCGACCTAGAAGTTATTTTCCAACCTCAGATAAATGTTTAAGCCCAACCCTTGATTTCATCAAACGTTGGTCTAACGAATTCTCAAATTATTTGACTAAATACCTACACACTACCTTTGTTAGGCTTCTCCTTGAATACGCTAGTAAAGCCTGGTCTCTTCATCAGAACTCTCACTTTCAAAGAATTGATTCCTTGGGGTGATAATTTATGATAACCATTACCATCAGCTTATGAAAATCGTTTAAAATGTATTAACCTTCAAACCCTAGAAAAACGCCGCGAAGTCTCCGATATTTTTTGTCTACACCAGCTTTCAGAGCAGCAACATAAAGACTCACCATTTGTTCAAGAAGGAACGTCTACTTTTACTAATTTTGATCTAACAAACCAAATTTGGTTGAGAATTTTAAAACAGCAAATAATGTACAAAACTTGATAAATGTCGAACGGTTCACTTAAATTGAACATTTTGTTTATGTGTATGTTGTTGTCAAGACAAGGTTAGTAAAGTACACAATTTTAAGAGAATTACGCGTGTAAATGCCGTGCTTTTTAAAGTAGCTAGAGAAAATTTGGTTCGGAACATCAAATCGACAATCACCATCTCTTCATAGACTTCAAGGTCTCATAAGACAGCGTCTACAGGAACGAACTGTATAGAGCCATGTATTGTTTTGACATTTTTCCCTAACTCGTCGATTTGTGCAGTGTGCACGCTGTTCTGGAAACAACTTAAACAAATCTTTCGATTTAAAGAAAAGGCTTTAAAAAAGGTGATGCGCTGTCATGTGATTTCTTTAACATCGTCCTTTGAAAAAAATATTGCCAAGCTCTCACGTCAACACCAGATATCCAATCTTTCTTTTTTTGCCGATTTTCATAATCAGAAAATCTCAGAGTAATGTCAATTGGGTTTTTGTGAGTATTGGAACAGAGGCGGCAAAAATAAATTAAGCGTTAAATTAAGCAAAACAAAAAACATGCTGTCATCAAGAAAGGGCCTAAAACACCATCCTCTGTGTCAAAACCTCACCATCGATAGACTTAACGTTGAAGTAGTTTAAGAATGTTTGCTCCGCTATGAACGTAGAAAATATTATAATCGCTGAGTTCAAACGAAAAGTTACTCTTGCTTATAGCTGTATCTTTGGACTAAGAAAACAATTTAGCAGTAAGGCATTTTTTCGAGCTTAATAAGACCCTAATCATCTCCGTCTTGCTATGTGGTGCAGAGGCATGGACTATGACATAAGCGGATGAAAGCACCTTGGCCCGTTTCGAGATAAGACAATCCGAAAGAAGACTGTGGATCGTCGGAGCACACAAGTGGAAAGTGTGCTCAGCCCACTTGGAGTGTTTAACTGGAGACATCTAGCTAGGGACCAAACTAGATGAAGAAGATTATTGGGTCAGGACCTAGTTCACACAGGACTGTAGTGCTACCGATAGTTTTTAAATTGTCTGGTTAAGAACTTGTCAAATACTTACAAGGCAGTTTAATTCAGTTTACTGAAAGTGTTAGACGCCCAATGGATACTCAAAATCGTAGTGCTACGAAGTTCACCGCGTCAGTTAGTACTTTAGCAATAAAATATCATTCTTTGTGATATTTAAACCTAAGTCCCTTATAGAAATGAGAGTACCGATTATTTCATTATTTTAAAGAAATATTGTTTATGTACAATGTTGAAGGTGACTCATCAACCTAACAAAAAAAAATCCAAACAAAATTTTTGCTCTTTATTAAGTAGAACTGGAAATATTCCCCGAAATCGAGAGCAGAATTATTTTTCAATTAAAAAATATCCACACAAGCAATTAGTACGTAACGTACCAACAGTATTCCCTCCATATCGCTTCCTCGTCACTGAAAATTCCCAATTTGGCATCTTAGTCATCACCAGAATTCGAAAATAATTAATTATATTTGCTCACCAAAAGACGAGTCACTTTTTAAAAAGAATACAAAAAACAATATTAAAGTTGAAAATAAAAATTGTCAGATCAAAGGGTTAACGGTTTTCATTCCATAAAATTTATTTGGGCAGAGGTGGTGTAGACGTTATAGAGTTTACGTGAAATGAGCAGAAGTTTTTATTAAGGAACAAAATGTTTGTTGTTTGGTTGATAAGTGTTTTTTCAAAAACATCATCTTCATCGTCATGTTGTTCTTTTTGCAGCACAAAACCAGCACAATAAGTTTTCAAAGTGGATTTCTTTGTTAAAACGCCAGAAAAACAAACCAAGAAAAAAGAAGAAAACCAACAAATGTGTAAGTATTGGATTTGGAAACATCCGTTAGATATATGAGTAATGTTCACAATCCTTTTTTTCCACAAAACCTGGTGTTTACTTTTTCCTCGAAAATTCCAAAAACAAAATGCGGAAAAAAACCAAAACGATAAAATGTGGTGATAGCATCACGTGTGTTTGGAAATTATTGAAGTTGAAGTGGGAGTATGTTGAAATGTTTCTGGTTGAATGGGTCAGCGTCAACCTCTCAGCAGCAGCCACAGAGCCAATCCAAGTGTGTCCAAGAGAAAGGGGACATCATTCAATGCACAAAATGGAACGACACGGTTCCAAAATCTAAACTATTTATCAAAGTGAAAATTCTACAATGACATGAAACAGTTTCGACACTTTTTTCTTATATTAGTTTTTATATAGTTTCAAGTTTTATTGTTCGCTCGACTTGACTTGGTTTTCGGTATAGAAGGTACCTGGGTAACAAAAAGAATGTCATTACACGTGTTTTGAGATTTTGTTTCTAACGAAACAGAGAAATAGAAAAAAAATTGTTGTTTTTTGTTTTCTTGGTCAATAAGGTGCTTAATTGACCGTAAAGTAGTTGAAAACTTGATCAAAGTCACTTGACGGTATAGACAATGGACAGTTATTGAGTTGTTTGGATATAAAATAAAAAAGTAGCTACAAGAATTGTATGCTTTTTGTGTAAGTTACACATTTTAAAGTACGGATACCTAAATGTTAAGCTTCATTGATTGGAACAATTCTGTATATTAATTAATCAATTGAGACTTCAAATCAAATTCAAATAAAGATTTGAGATTTATTTGATGTCTTAATACTACTATAATCTGCAGGGCGAGCCAGAAATGCCTTCTGACACGAGTTTTAAAATTTTATTAAATTACTCGTAACTGATGTAAATAATCTTTGATTATTGTGACATTTCTCCAAAAAAATCTTCTCATCAAAATAAAACTCGAAATTTTCAAAAAAAAAAAACAAATCGTCAATCCGGAAGACCTGCTATAAATTTTCATGAGTATCTTTGAATGCATATCAAAAAGATTCCCTGATACCTCAAGATTGGTGGACTTGTACAAAATTTGCAATAAACAATTACATAACACCGCTTTGCAATGTTAAAAAAAGACATAGGTATTTTCTTAATTCACAAACGGAATAAATCGTTTTATTGTTTTACTTATAAGGGGATCTAATAAATCTAATTAGCCAATACTTATAATATGAATCTAGTAAATATTAGTAACATTAATTATAAAGGATGGTTAAATTCTCAGGGCCGATGTTTATTTTGAATAAAGCATACATTAATTAAGATATTACTGTCAGTTCTTTTTCTTATGATAATATTGGTATGGTTAAATTATGTATCAAATAAAATATCTTACTAATGGCCGCCACGACTTCGGTAGCACATCTCCACCCGATGGTTTTCGATGACGTTGACGCATAATTTAGGTTCTATGCAGCTATAAAATAAATTTGTAAATAAGCGCAACACTACGTCATCGTAAGTTCCTACGCTTGTTTCATTGGAAACACTCCTTTCCGATTGATAAAGCCAATTTGCTTCCAGCATAGTTTGCTGTTAAAACGATGATGCCATATATGAGTGCCATGGCTGCTCCTATACTCGAAAGCTTAAAGGTTTCTATGTGACGAATCTTCTTTTGCGTTCGTTCAATTGCTAGAGTACTTAAAGATCTTCACAAATCCGGCATAGATAGTATCCCCGCCATTTGTTTTGAAGAGGTGTTCTTCAATGCTGGAACAACCACTTTTCCATCTTTCCTACTCTACAGGTCTTTTTTCGAGTAGATGGAAAACAGAATTTGTTGAGAAGAACGAAACTTCTTAATGACCAGCAATACGGTTTTCGTAGCAATATATCCGCTGGTGATCTGATTATGAAACAAATCTTTACATCGTTTTGGAGAAAGTAAGATTATTGAATTTGATCTTTCGAAGGCATTTGATAGCCTTTGTCTTCAAGCTCTCTTATCGAAATTGCATGCATTTGGTATTGATGAATCTATTCTTTGTTGGGTAAGAAATTAAATTTCGGACTGTTCAATTCAAGTAATATTTGACGGGTTCAAATCTGATATACACAAAATAAATGCTGGTGTGCCTCAGGACTCCGTTCTGCCACGCTCTTTCTTATTTTTATAAAAGATCTTTTGTTTGAAACTTCTAACTAACTAAATTGTTTCGCTGATGACAGTACTTTCAGCTTTTCATATTCGATTTTAGATTCTCATCCTTGTTCTTCGGATGTGGCCAGCTAACAGCACCGTATGATCAGCTCATTAAATTCCGATCTTGACAGCATTGTCCAATGGGGAATCAAAAACCGTATGGAATTCAATGTTTCGAAAACTCAATGCTGTTTACTGTTGAAAAAACGTAACCTTCTCCAATGCTAATGCCATATTGGTAGTAATTGCATTGAGGAGACTGAACAGCTTTCAGTTCTAGGTGTGTGCATTACAAACCATCTCTTGTGGATATGAAGTTGGTCAAAAACGCTGCTAAGTGTTTAGGTTTTCTCCGACGATGCCAGTAGTTTTGTACCCCTTCTTATCTGGCCATCATTTTAAAATCTATATTCATCCGAAACTCGAGTAAAATTACCATATCTGGGCAGATGCTCCAATAACCCTCATGAGTCTCTTGGACAGAATTCATAAGAGAGCTCTAAAAATGAGGTGACTGTTGTTTAACTGAAACTTTTGTATTTCTTGAGCTTGTATTTCTTGAGCACTGTCGGTCGAGCCGTAAGGTTTTATGTATCCCTATTTTCACCAACAATTTTTTAGTGAAATAGCCAGTTGCATTCCTGCCCTCAAATAATTCAACCAAAGTACCAGTAATTCTCAACAGTTTACCAGTGAGTCCGATTTAAGACAAACTGTTCAATATAGGGATTATTTCCTTAGCCGCACTATACGAATGTATAACCCTTTACCAGGCTCAATATTTCCCACTCATAACAATTTTCAGACATTCAAAATAAGCGTGCATCGGCATCTGCTTTCCAATCCTGTCCACTCTTCCCAATTGCTCGCACTGTTCTGATTTTTAGGGTATTCATAACATCTTTAGTGTACGCTCAATTCAATTAAAAAAAAAAGGCTGGGATGCGACCCACACTGATAAGTTCCCATCCTGTCTGCCGATTTGTCTTTCTTATGAATTTTTTGGTTTTCCTATTGTGTTACAAAAGTTGTCAGTTGAATTTTTCTTAAAAATTTCAAAATTACCAACAATATTTTGCATATAATGATATAGTTTTAATTTAAAATCTAGTTTTGTTAACGAGATATTTAGTCGAAAACCAATTTTTACCAATTTTGAGATCAATTTGTTGTAGATTTTAATTTTGTATAAAAACGGACTATTGGATTCTTATAAAAAAATTACTGATTGTCGAAAACAATATTTTTTGTGAGATAAATAGGTTTGAAGCCAACAATTTTAATTTAAGAAAAGATATTAGAGTCCAAAGTAAGTTTTTAACAAGTAGTATAGTTTTCTTTTTTAGTTTTTTTTTTGGTAAAGAAAAACGGTCAACGGCTTTTATTTTTTATAAAAAAACTGTCAGTTTGATTTTTCGCAAAATTTTACTGAATGTTGACAACAATATTTTTTATAAGATAAAATTAGTTTAAAGCCAAAGTCTCAAAGTTTTGAAAGATATTAAAGTTGAAAATCAATTTTTAACAACTTTTAATAATTTTTTGTTAGGTTTTTATTTTTTGTAAAAAAGCTGTCAATTTGTTTTTTTTTTTCAAAATAATTCAGAATGTTGAAAACAATATTTCTTATAAGTTAAAATAAGTTGGAAGCTATTATCTGAAGTTTGTGAAAAGATATTTGAGTTGAAAATCAATTTTTACCAACTTTTGTTAATTTTTTTGTTTAAAAAACTGTAAATTCTATTTTTCTCAAAATTCTACCAAATGTTGAAAACGATATTCTTCCTTGCACAAGTTTTTTTAGAAATAATATCATGTTTTGTTTGTAAAATTTTCGAGGTCACAAATATTATTTTTTTCAGTTTTTTTGTTCTACTTGTTCTTGACCTATGTACGACGAAAACAACGTCGTGAACGTTCGGACGTACAAACGTGCGGACTTACGCACGCGCAGACATCTCAGACTTTTATTTTCAATTCGACAGTTCCAACCGATTAGAATAGCTTTCTAAAGGAAGTTAAAAATTTTAATAAAATAAAATTTAATTTCTTTTTTAAAATTTGAATTCATTTTTGAAAAGCTTGTATTAATTAAAGCGTAATTAAAGACGAATGAAAAGAAGCAGGAATAACGTATTCTTTAATGATAGATTCACGAATTATTTACTTACATACTATTACTATGTTATTGATTTTGTTAGTGTTAAAAGATACGTTTCATTTATCCTTCAAATTTCCATATAAAGAAAATATGATTTTTCATTTGGTCAGAATCTACTTTGCATAAGAAAATTTCGTATGTGGCCTTGTAACCTTTAGTCATTCTGTTTATCAGTTTGTAAGATTTTTGAACAATACAATGCCATATATAGATTTACCTTTGTATATATTTTTTTGATGACGGTTTTACGTGTAAGCAACTTAAAGTGCGTGATTGATAAGTTTTTAAACAGTGATTTAATAATATATGTAGGTCTGGAGTGAAGCTTATGATTGATGGCCGTTCAGACCTTAGAGTGCTTAGTGCCCTTTTATGTTTGTATTTATTTCTACTAAACTTGAGGTTATAAATGAGCTTGGGTTCTTGGGTAAGGCTTGTTGTAAACTCAAGGCTAGGCACCCAAATCTCTTCGTGCTTGTGTGGGCTTAAGTTAAAAAAAAAACAACTCAACATTTTTTCTTAAATTGATTATTCACATTTGAAACTTCATATACTTATACTTAATACATATACTTAAGACCTTTTTATAGAAAGTAACCTTGCCTTTTCCTTCTACTACTTCTTACATACAAATTATAACTTATCAAAGCGCATTAGTAATAATTAATGATGACTGCACTTCCTTACCTCGAAGTAAGTTCAGAATTTCTAAATGGATCATTCATAATTAAAGAACTTCCGACTGTCTTTCGATTGTAAAAACTTATTTTAAAGAATCTGATGTATCTTCCTGCCGCGTTCTTATATTTCTCAAACGAACAAAAGGCATAAAAGTTGACTAACTTCTCCGTCGATGGACAAAAGATTCCAAACTTCGTTTCCCTATCTAAATGAACCTACAAAGTAATAAGAAGAAAAAGAAAACTTTTTAAAAATATGCTTTTTGCTAATTACAACACCTTTCACCGTCGTTCATCGTGATAAGTAATCTCTTTTCCATATCAATGCATTTTTCTTAAATCAACTTTTTATATAGATCAGATCAGGTTTTCCTACCATCATCAAGACTTTTGCCTCTTTATTTTCCCGTTATACTCGTATAGCGATTTATATTGAAATCAAATTAATTCCCATCAACCTATAGATGATTTTCCATCTCATCTGAGCATCTCTGCATCCATAGGTATCTCCTGCAGTTGGTATGCCAATGAACTCGCGTCTCTTGTATTCTATGGGTGTACACTATAAGGAGTTGATCAAAACGCCCACCCGGCCCTTTTAAGAACAGTCATTACCTAATTGAACTCATTAAAGTAACGTACACTTACAGAGCCACCTATATCTAGTGTATGGTACACTCGTTCACATCCTACTCCTGCTTACAACCAACAGCCTCATGTCTCTCTCGCCCCCCCTCCCTTCCATCAATATTGCTCCTTGAATACGCAGGCCGCTCGCCCTAGCGATTTTTTAATGAGTTCATCGATACTTTTCCACGATAGAAACTGTCTTGTCGTTGTCTTTGTCTTCGTCTTCGGTCTTCGATCCTCTTCATCTTCAACTTATAAAAGTTAGAGGCAATATATGCGAGTGGGTTCACTTTGATTTCAAGACCTAGACGTTTGCCGTATAGCCGTGTATATTTTGTACCTACAAACGACCGTATGGGGAAGAGATAAATAAAGTTGTTTTTTGTATGTCTCTTATTTTTTTGTAATTTCGAAAGACATCCCTCTTCGAGCCCCTCCATCATCATCAGGAGGTACTTGCTTTGGCGTCTTGATGGAGAGATCAGTGCACCATACACCTCCAGTCCCCATATTCTCCACACATAGGTATAGCCTCTCTATGCCGGCCTCTGCAAGGTATTTTTAGATATTATATTTCATTCTCCTCCCCAACCCCTCCTGTTGTTTTTATCTTTGAGTTGCCACCATTAGATGTTGTGCCACTAGCCTTTCCGTAACTACTACCTACTACTTGATACTTCTACTGCTCGTTGGTGCACCCCGCCGTGCGTTGCGTCGTCATCGTCATCTGTATATGAAAAGAAAATCACAAAATCACAAAAAAAACAGCATCCCATACCTTGTTTACCTTATAGCATACTTAAAAGTTCAATTGCGTTCACAGCATCTTAGAGCTATAGCCACTACTATGGTGTACACGGTTGCACAAACGCAACTCGAGAATTAGAAAAAAAGAGAAAACACTGAACGAAAATATGATGTTGTTATATTGATATGTACCTAGTTTATAAATCAAAAACCATCTACTCGTAAAGAACTTTAAGTTGACTACACTATTTTATGTGTAGTCCATTTTTACAGCTGTCAAGCTCCTTATTTTTAGTTTGGTTTGGCATATGAACATCAACAACATATGGACGCTTGATTCACGTTTCCAAACTCTGTAAAATTCATTCCGAAAACTAAAGGCCATTTGCTTGGCCATTAATTATTTTAAGTTATGATAATCCTCAAATGTAAGTTAAGATACTGTAACATCCACAAAAACTGAATGCTTGGCGTGCTTTATGGGTTGGTGTAGCAATTTGTCCGTACTATTTTAAAAACTATGCTGGAAAGTTACAGTTAATGGGGACCGCTATAGAACCATGGTTATTGACTTTTTCGATCATTAGTTGAAAGACGACGTTAAAGAGCTATGTACTCAATAAAACAATGCAGAATTTCACAGAACTCGTACCACAATTGATTTACTGAAATAAACATTTAGTATCGAATAGTTTTACTTTATCGAATATCGTGGGATTTAAAGAAGCTTGGCTATTTCCTGTGGGTATATTAAAAGTCTCTAGTTAACACTGATAGGCCCCAATTAATTGACAACTTGGAGGAAAGCACTAGCCGTGTTACTACCGACCACAAATGTTAGAAAAATTAATCGACAATTGAACCATAGATTAAAATACGCTGGAGATGGTCATCGTGATCATATGCTAGAAATTTTAAACCTAGAAGATTATATCTGAAATAAAGTGAATTTTATAATCATTTTAAAAACTCATCTTTGTACATTACATTTCAAAGTAAAGAAAGAATGTAAAGAAACTTAAAACATACATTCGACCAAGTGGCAGTTTCAAATATTTTATAAAACTTTTGCTTTTACCAAATCCAACTAAAGAAAGTTGAACGAATTTCGGTGACATTCCCTGCCTGTGGAAGTTTAATCTCTTACTCAAAAGTAGATATAAATAATTAAGTTTAAAACTTAACATACAGGCGCCAAAACTTAATTTTTGTAATTAAATGGTAATTCAAATGTTGACTGATTTTCTAAGTTCGAACTCCTTCCTCAAAAAAGGCTTTAACTCAATATTAAAAGGAATTGGAAAATACATTTGCTGTACAGAACGAAAAAAGTCAGTTTGGTAGTTAATTTTCCGTCGATAACCGCGATAGTCAATAGAACTATTTTCGGTTGTCAATTTTGGGATCCGAAATTATTTTACAATTTGGTAGTCAATTTGACAACTGCGATAGTCAATATGATAACTGCTGTAGTCAATATTATAACTGCGGTAGTTCATAATATGACAACGGCGGTAGTCAATATGATAACTGTTGTGGTCAATGTGACAACTGCTGTAGTCAATATTATAACTGCGGTAGTCAATATGACAACGGCGTTAGTTAACAATGACAACTGCGGTAGTCAATATGAAATTTGTGGTGGTCAATATGACAACTGCGGTTGTCAATATTATAACTATATAAGACAGCTTCGGTAGACAATATGAAAATTTTTGTTGTAAACCGAAATCTATTTTGAATACCGGGTAGTGAATATAACAATTCTCGATACTGAATAGTTGTTCTATTGACTACGTTTGTTGTCATATTGACTACCCAAAATTGACAGTAGAAAATTGTTCTATTGACTATCCAGTTAACAATTTTTTAAAATAAGGTTGTCATATTAACTATTTTGGTAGTCAAAGCGACAATTTAGCAAAGTTTCAGGTTGACTATCGACGATTGTTAATGTGACAACTTTTTTTTTCTCTGCTTGTATGTACATATATTTTATTTCCTTAACATAACCCTTGAATATATTTAAAGTTATAGTCCCTAGAAAACAACAGAACACAAAACCTGTACCAACATAGTATCTGGGTAATCGTAGATAATTTGTGCATGTCCTGACAGCGTCGATAGGGAAGTTCAGAAATGATATATATATTCTAAGGAATTAACAATGATGTTAGGTCTTTTCAGCCAAAATCCTAACGCCCCAATCCTGACCCGAGTCGAAATTTTGGCCCTATTCTGGTCCTTAAAAGGATCTTTTCTACTTATTTGCTCCTAAATACAGAAAAATGAAACTCATATCATCCTAAACGATTTTCCACCGTCCTCATTTCATCTTACATGAATCTTTAGGATTCTTTCCGTTTTTCTACGCATATTTTGTGAACCTCATGTCGTCCTAAATGAAGGTTTATAAACATCAAAAAAAAATATCGTCCTCTTTTCATACTTAAAAGTATTGTAAAAATGGGAACGTGGAGCTGTAAAAGTAGACAACCAACGACGAGGACAACAACGACAACAAAGAAGACAATTTCTACGAAGAATTATTACTTTTAAATTAATAACTAATGTTAATAACAACTTCCTTGATTAATGAATAAAAAAAGAATAAAATTAAAATATAAATTATATTAGTTTTTCAAAAAAGCTTCCTAATAAATATAATGAAAAAAGTGAAGAGAAACAGCAAGTAGGAAAGAGAAAGAGAGAGAAAAGAAAAGAAAAAAAAGAAAAAGAAAGTGAAAGAGGGTATAATAAAGTAGTATCAGAGAAAAATAAAGAAAGAGAGCTTTTAAATGAACATACAAAAAAGCTATGATCAAGATGAAAAAGGTTAATTTAAGGCTTCTTGGTGTCGTCCTCATTTGATCCTAAACATCGTATTATGTCCGATAACTGGCACTATTAGGTTCAAATTAGGAGCAACATTTTAACAGAAAGTGATAACTTTTTGAATTTCTTTGAACCTCAGAGAACGTGCATTCTGGGGACGAAAATAGGGCCAAAAGTTGGACTCGGGAAAGCCCAAAAAGTTAATCAAAAATATCCAAAAAAAATTAATGTCGTAACGCCAACATAGATTTTGTCATTTTCCCCAAAAGAATTTTTAATTTTGAGTTTTAGTTTGAATTTTGATTGAACTTTGTGGCATTTATTTTGGGCATTATGACGAATATGTCTTAGCACCCAACGATGCATAGCCCAAATCATAAAATGACATTATGCCCAAAAGAAGAAACATTGCAGAGAATATCACTAAGAAAACTTCACACAAGAAAACAAAGTTCAATGTCGTAATGCTAATATTTATTTCAATTATTTCATTTTAACGCCCAAAACATTTTGAATGGTTGGGATTTGAGACGCGTATAAACAGGGGGCAGCAAAACTCAAGATTTGGGTGCATGCAAAGTTTCTTTACATTTAAAGAATCTGGATTTAAGGAAAGTTTGCATAAACACAACCTCGCACCTACCCCAATTACTATATAGTGAGCTCAAACTGGGGGGTTTCAGGGGGCATCATGTTCCCATACATATTTCACTATTGATACTCGAACCCTATCCTTTTATTGCACTTTGGATATTGGCATTATTTCGCTTTAAAAAAGTAATATAAAGCCAACAAGCATGTGTGTGACGTTTTAATTATATTCTGAGTTTTTCGGTTATCTAACTTTTCATATTTGCGACAAATAAAAACTATATGGCAAGTTATGCATTCGTAAAAAACCCAATACTTTATTTAAACAAAAGATCACGATGGTTGAGAAGTCGAAAAAAGTGGATCCTACGATTTTGTCCTCTGTCTGTCTGTCTGTCTGCCTGGCCCCTACAGCCCAAACCATTGAATTGATTGACTTAAAATTTGCAAGTGAAGGTTATAGGCCAATTCGCGTTAGAGGTTTTTTCAGCTTTTTTTAAGACTACAAACAAGTAACATGAAAGAAAAATGTATTTATTTATTTATTAACTTCCCATAGGAAGTTATTGTAATGGGTCCGATTTGTCAAATTGAAAATTTTGACATTTCTCGACGTTTCAAGGGCCTAAGACTCGAAATAACAAAATTTTTAGAAAGGTGTCTGTGCGTGCGTGTGTACGTACGTACGTACGTTCGTACGTCCGTATACGTCCGTACGTTCGTCCTCCATAGCTCAAGAACCAGAAGAGATAGTGATTTCACAAAAAATTTTGTAATACAGATAATAAGACAGAAAGATGCAGAAAGGGCTCTCAAGAAACTTGCGTGGGTGGTTTTTTTTACCATAGCAGTTCGAAAAAAAGGTGAAAACTTTGGATAACCTTAAATATCTTACGAACCAAAAACGCTAGAGAATTGAATTAAATTTTATATAATATATTGTAACGTGATATCAAAGAAGTATATTTTTTGAAAAAAATCCATCTAACCGTTTTTTTTTATACATCAAAAAAACTGAAAAAAAAATTTGTCACCTACAAAATTTTACGACTGAAATATGATTTTATCTCCAAAACAATTTTGTGCAACGAAGAATAATGTTTTTACATCTGATAAAATTTTGAGAAAAATCGAAAAAGTAAATTTTTACCAAGGTTTAGTATTGTTTTTTTTTTAGAGTTTTATTTTTTGTAAAAAAAACTGTCAATTCGATTTTTTTCAAAATTTTATTTTTTATTTTTTAAGATACAATAAGTTTGAAGCCTGAATTTCAACTTTATTGTAAAGATATTTGAATCGATATTTTTTTGTATAAAAATAAAAATCTAAAAAAAACATTACTTAAATTGATAAAAATTTGTTTCCGACTAAAAATCTATTTAACAAAACTACATTTTCAAACCAAACTTTTTCCTTATATGAAAAATATTTTTGATAATGTTAAAAGTTTTAAAAATAATTCAAGTAACAACTTTTTTAACCAAACCTACAAACTTTTAAGCAAGACAAATCGACAGACGGGATGGGAAGTTGTCAGTGTGGGAAGCATCCCAACCTATTTTTTATTATTAATTAAGATCTTTTCTAGTGAAAGATTCAGAGAGAAAGGTTTTGGAGTTGTGGGCTAAATTCGCAGACTTATCAGCGAGTTCGTTCAACATCAACATGACCAGGAGTCCACATGAGCTTGATTTTAGAAGGTGTTTTTATGATCATATATCGAATTTTATCAATTATAATGGATTCATGTTAAGTGTTCAAAATAGCTTTTAAAACAGAAAGACTATCGGCACAGATAATCCATTTCCCTCTAGTATGTGAAAACTTTTTAACTGCTTCATAAATAGCTTGAGATTCGGCTGAGAATACTGAAGCTGTATTTGGAAGGATGCCTTGAAAAATAGTTGTTCCATTATGCGATGTTACTTCAAAGGATGTACAAACGGGAGTTTTAGAACCATCAGTGTAAAGGAATGTCCAACCTTTAGATGTAAGTTCATTGAATGTTTAGTAAAACATCATTTTATGTTGCTGGTATATTCTTTGTGAAAATCATGCAGGTGTAGTAGGATGGACGATGTATTCAAGTTCCAAGGTGGTTTGGAAGGCGTGTATTTAGTAAATCGTTTGAAAGGAATTTCAAAACTGTTTGCCATTTTTACTGTGTTATGTATAGCTGAAGGAATTCGTCTTTGTCGTTTGTGTTTTATAGCTAGTGCAACATCTTTGTCGATTATTGATCCAGTTTGAACACATAACTTGACAGTAAGTTTTAGTGCCATTTCTAAATATCTTTCATCGACAAGAATATTTTTGATATGGCTTGTAGTGAAAGCTCCAATGCTTATTCTAGCGGCTTGATTATAAGTTGGTTTGAATATATTTCTTGTAGATTTTGGACAAGAACCATAAATAGCTATAGGAAAGATACTTAGCCTTCCAAAAATCGTACGCAAAACATATCAAAAAAGATATTTCATAGAATTTGAAAGCTGTTTGTCAAGGGTAAGCGGAAAAACACCTGACAGAGATAAGATTTCCTACCCAATAATCAAAAACCTACCAGAAGCAGTCTAAGTTAGACTGATCGGTCTTTATAACAACATTTTACATGAAGGAGTTATACCCCAAAGTTTGAAAAGAGCACGTGTTGTGCCGATTCATAAACCAAAAAAAGAAATTGATAAAGTTGACGGATACCGTCCTATTTCCTTGCTACCATGCTGATCAAAAATTTTAGAAAAAATAATAGCCAACCGTATCCTTTGGTTCACCGAATCAAAAAATCTTGTGAGTTTAAAACAAGTTGCATTCAAACCTAAAAGAGGTTGTATGTCCGCAAGAAATCACGTTCCTATTCTAGAACTCGATTTCGAGAAAGCTTTTGATCGCCTAGGAATTCATCTTGTGTCAAGAAAAATTAACTATTTTTTAACTAAAATTGAAAAAAAATTATTCTCTATAAAACATGAATTTTAGAAAAACCGCTCTACCGATTTTCAAATAAAAGTTTTGAAAAATTAAAGCATTTTTTTTTGAGAAATCGAGTGGTATTTGAATTGTTGAAAAGAAACTTTTTTGTAGGTACATTTTTAAGTCCTGAATTACATAAATATTTTTTAAGAGACTCTTTTGATACAAGAGCAAGTTCGTGCATTTTATTTCGTTTGATATTTGCGTTAACGCCTAAGGGTTTGGTTATATTGCCCTAACCGTACTGTTAAATTGTTTTAGGTTCTATAACGTTTTTAATTTTGGCGATACGGTTTGGGGCAAAAACATCGAACGTCATTAACAATGTAGCTCATCAAGCGAATTTCAAAATACCTTTTAACAATTAATATAAAAGGTCAGTGGATCGAGTTGATTCACCGAGACTAAAACTCTTAGAGTTCTTTAATCGTAATGTAAGTCACATAATTTAGGATATCATTTCTCGCAGTGTATTAATCATTGAACAACAAGATACTTAAAAAAATAAAGCTTCTTCCAGAAGGCAATGTTTAAGCACTGTTTATGTACTCACAGTGTATAACGTTTTGTTATTGTTTGGCGCACAACGTCTATAAACCCATATAAATACACAGATACGTTTTATAGGTACCTTAAACTCCCACTCATAGTTGATATAATCAGTTCCAGATTTTTACCGATATAGTCTCTCCTGGGCATTGGTGCAGAAGAAACTAAATAGTACTTCAAGGAAAGTTCTTCTGTCAGCTTTATTTTGTAGTCAGTTGATAGAAAGAACTTAATGTACCTTACCAACTACACCAATACCTATATAACATGTTCATACTGAGTACGTTTTTAAAACAACAACAGTAAAACAACCAACGCAACGGTTTCTCAATGATAGGAAATCTAAAAAGTGTACTGCATCGAAAACGAAGAAGAAGAAGAAAACTAAGAGAAAAAGAGACACAATGACTAACTTGAAATGCCCACGCTTGATGGTACTAAAAGGAGTGCCTCCTCTGCCAGATACAAGAGCTCGGGCTTAAAGATTCAATTCTGGTACTATAAATGTACGGTATATAGGTATTTGGGATTGGAAGGACTCCGCATAAGCCATGTGGAAGCTATAAATTTCAAACTTGTCCTCTCTCTGTGAATAGTATACAAAAACATGGTAGCAGTCCTATTGTAATCTAACAACAGAAGCAGACGTCTATGTACTATATACCGTGCAAAAGAAAGCAGAAGAGCAGAGCGAAGGAAACGGTCTATTAAAGCCCTTCAATGGCAGCTCCTCTATACAGCAGTGATTGAAAGTTGTTTACTTAATCGATGGATAAACAATATCGTCTCTGATTGAAAGCCCTCGGCAATGGCGGCAACGACCGACTACGAAGCGGGAAGACGTGGGAAGACGGGTTTTAAGGATGGGTTTGGGTAAGTTAAGGCTATCCCTGTTTGTATCTATGGTATATATAACATATAAAAGATACGAGACTGGTAGAAGATAAGATCAATGATGCCAAGTGCATCTGTGTATCTGTTAGATGTTTATTTATCTATCGTCCTACTCTCGCTTCGTTTTATAATGTGGAGCTAAAGTTTACTTTATAATAAGATATCTTGGTTAAATTGGTTAAGATACTTTTTCTGATGTTGGCCCCTTTACACAGAAATACGAGATACTATGTGATTTGAGAAACTCAGCCTCACAAAACGAAACGCCAAATGGCAACAAGTGCCTGTTGAATATAATGAGAATCATCAAGAGCTAACCTACACACCATCCACTCCCACCCCGCCTCACCAGTTCTTATGCTGCAGATGTGAATGCGATGAATCAGTATCATCATGATAGCTGTATGTTTCATATATCAAGCTCAATTGAAGTGATGAATCTCAAGTATTCCCATCTTCTCTATGACGGTTCTGACATCTCTAAATGGATAAAAGATAAAAATAACAAATCTATTTGATTAAAGTCGATATAACAAATTGAATTGGATTGGATGCACGGAAAAAGCTTAAAGTCGTATCTGCCTCAATGAAAATTCAGCATTTTAACCGATGAACATGTGTCGTCGTCAGAGGTCCGTCACTAGCCCTTCGGTGTTTATCCTTCCGAAATCAATACTACAATAGATACTTATCTATTATAAATTTAGGGCAAGCTGCAAAATGTTCTTAATTATTTTCTCCAAAATTGTATGTTGTTGGTCTTTTAATGGATTATGACGACGACGACGATGAAGATGATGATGATTTTGATGTGGGGGCAAATATGCAATTTATAATAATGTTCTTGCCACTTATATGATAATATACAACAATATTCTGTATTATTATTATTATTTGTCTGAGATATAAATTAATGGTTTTGGTTGTATGCATTTATGAACGTTTATCTTTTGTCTTATTTGAAAATTTCCGATCAAGTCAAAAGCCTTAATTATTATCTTTCATACACATCTGCACATTTGTATCTTAAAGATACTTTAACCAATAGTAGAGAATATTTTCTAATGAATATGTTTGTTAAGGCGGTAATGAAGATGATGATGATGATGATGATGATGATGTTTCTTATTAGACCATAAAATGAATGAGATATTTATTATATGGTTTTGTGTTTTATGTTATTTGCAAATTGTTATTCATGTCGATTTCAATTTAAATTAATAGAACATGACATTATTTGAAATTATTTTATAGTCCCTACATACATTTATATTTTATATGGTTGAATGATGTACATTTTGTATATCACTTTATAACACAGTAAATAGTTGAAGATATGTTTAGAGAGATTGAGTTTGTATTTTGTGAAATTTAAATTTAATATTATTTTAATAAGAAATTTTATTTGTTATTGTTTTTTGGATATAGGTTCATAACTTATTTCTTCTTTACCAATATATTAAATAATTCAATGTAACTTTCTGAGTAAGTAAAGCTTTATTTACTTTGAAATTGCTGAACTATTTGCTATCAACATTTCATATAAGGTTTGGTTTTGAAATATATTTCCAAGAACTTCTTGGTCAAGTTCAATAGACAGGAGATTGCCAATAAGGTTCAATATAGCACGTCTTGGTAAATTAGCCGGTTCCAGGGAAGACAAAGTTTATTGTGTTTCTATTTCTATTTCTGGAAAATCTAAAAATTATTTACGATATTTTATTTATTATTCTAGAGAACGACTTATTTTTAAAATAAGTTGCGGTTAAAATAGAATAAAAGAATCCATTTATTATTTTAAGGTGTGTAGGTAGTTTGACTACTTGAATTGAGAGTGTTGGATATTTTTTAAAACAGGAATATTTTTGACATAATTCTTTTTATAACTTTAATTTTATGGATAACTTGGTGTCTTGAAAAAATGCCAAGTGAAATAAAGCCAACTTTCAATCGGGATAGATTCTGCACTCAACAAAAACATCCATCATTTCGGGCAGAGTTTCCGCAGTTTATTTTAAAGAAGATGATGCATGCAATCTGCTAAGAGAATACAAGCACCTTGCGTGATTTAAATCTAGGGTAGGGTTGATCTTCTTTTTACTTTATTTTCTTGAAGCTATTACGTAGCGATTGGTATGTCAACGCAAGGCAAATGTGGTAGAATGGGTAGTACTGTACCATTTTGGGCGAGTTCGTCTGCTTTGCAATTTCCTGGAATATGACTATGACCCGGCATCCATTAAATGTGAATTTTAAACCGCTGTACCATTGCCATAAGAGCTGATCGACAATTCTAAACTGTTTAAGAGTTTGTAGAGACGTGGAGTTCAAACATTTTTTGGTAGCATGACTGTCTGAAAAAATCCGAAAATTAGATGTTAATATCACGTTTTCTTTAAGCTAGGACAATACTTCTTTTATCATCATAAATTCTGCCTGGATCACGCTACAGTGATTATGGGAAGCCGATATAAGAGACTTAATTTTAGTAGTTCAGAGTACACACCTCCATTAGTCCCCCTCATTAGTCTTTGATTTATCTGTATAGAAGTGGATTGAATTGTGTTCCAGAAATACCCTATCCTTTTAGAAACGTTTCGAAGGTATAGAAAGCTTTATGTTTCCATCGATATGTTATTGATTCTTAATAATTAAGAGTATCGGAGTGGTCAATGCAGTCAATTTGATGAAGCTCTGAAGCGAAAAGCAGAGCTTGCAGCTATTTGTTTGTTGAGTATATCTAAAGGTGCCAGAAGGAGTAGGGTGGCGCATATGAGGGCTTCCGAAACGATCATCTTCTAAAGGGTGATTTTTTTGAGGTTAGGATTTTCATGCATTAGTATTTGACAGATCACGCGGGATTTCAGACATGGTGTCAAGGTGACATTTCATCATGAATAGACTTACTAACGAGCAACGCTTGCAAATCATTGAATTTTATTACCAAAATCAGTGTTCGGTTCGCTTTTTGTCCGATTTATGGTCTACATAATCGACCAAGTGAGCAAACAATTAATGCGATGATAATGAGAGTGTTGCTGAAGACCGTGAAATGCCGTTCGCAGCAATTGGGTTTGTGTTATTCGACCACATG
This sequence comes from Eupeodes corollae, assembly GCF_945859685.1. Classification (NCBI taxonomy): domain Eukaryota; kingdom Metazoa; phylum Arthropoda; class Insecta; order Diptera; family Syrphidae; genus Eupeodes; species Eupeodes corollae. Next base: position 85,608,489 of record NC_079147.1, read on the forward strand.
GAAGATTTTACGCAAAGATCTTGGTGTAAAACCGTATAAAATACAGCTCGTGCAAGAACTGAAGCCGAACGATCTGCCACAACGTCGAATTTTCAGTGAATGGGCCCTAGAAAAGTTGGCAGAAAATCCGCTTTTTTATCGACAAATTTTGTTCAGCGATGAGGCTCATTTCTGGTTGAATGGCTACGTAAATAAGCAAAATTGCCGCATTTGGAGTGAAGAGCAACTAGAAGCCGTTCAAGAACTGCCCATGCATCCCGAAAAATGCACTGTTTGGTGTGGTTTGTACGCTGGTGGAATCATTGGACCGTATTTTTTCAAACATGCTGTTGGACGCAACGTTACGGTGAATGACAATCGCTATCGTTCAATGCTAACAAACTTTTTGTTGCCAAAAATGGAAGAATTGAACTTGGTTGACATGTGGTTTCAACAAGATGGCGCTACATGCCACACAGCTCGCGATTCTATGGCCATTTTGAGTGAAAACTTCGGAGAACAATTCATCTCAAGGAATGGACCGGTAAGTTGGCCACCAAGATCATGTGATTTGACGCCTTTAGACTATTTTTTGTGGGGCTACGTCAAGTCTAAAGTCTACACAAATAAGCCAGCAACGATTCCAGCTTTTGAAGACAACATTTCCGAAGAAATTCGGGCTATTCCGGCCGAAATGCTCGAAAAAGTTACCCAAAATTGGACTTTCCGAATGGACCACCTAAGACGCAGCCGCGGTCAACATTTAAATGAAGTTATCTTCAAAAAGTAAATGTCATGGACCAATCTAACGTTTCAAATAAAGAATCGATCAGATTTTGAAAATTGTATGCGTTTTTTTTTTAAGTTCTCAAGCTCTTAAAAAATCACCGTTTATTTCAGTACATGTTTAGAATTTTAAACAAAAGTTGGGAAAATAGAAACCATTTGACAGAATGTTAAAAAATTTTAAATGAAAATTAGACACGTTATTAAAACTACAATAAACTCTTTGCACAGAATGTGGTAATGATTAAGATGGACTGTAAATATAATATATAATTGTCTTAAGGTGGCTTAAATTTGGCTCTTTAATTCTTTAAAAAATGCTTGATTTGTTGGTATAAGCCACCATTCAAGGGGCCCAGATAACAGGACCACGTAAGGAAATAAAGCCTCTCAATACTTATTGATATTGCAATAAATTGATATTAAAGCGTTGCATGTAGCTAGAAAACTCCATTTATAAGGCAAAGTGGGTAACTTGATCATACGAAAAACTGGATATAGTGCTGGAACGAGTATACATTTGCGTTTTTTTTGTTTCTTAATTAACAAAATTAAACATTTATTTATTTATTCTTACTTTCACTGATAAAAATGCTTACTGGAAAATGTGAACAGGTCACTGCTAGGCGAACTTAGAAAAACTCAGTAGAATTTTAAAGTACTGAATTTTGATATCTAAAAAGCATAATTTTGACAAACGGTTGAAACATTGATAAGTGAACAGTGCAATATTAATATGAAAACTTAAAATAGGATCGTAACAGCTACTAATACCCGCGGCGTGATATTAAGTGCGTAGGACTATCATGAAAGAGGCTTAGGGTTCAATATCTGTCTAAAGTTTTTTTTTCACGGGTAATGACTCTTGCGAAGAATTGACACATCCACAAAGAGCAATTCTTTTCATAAAAAGTGCGTTTTTAATCGGCTTAAAACCCCTCCATTCCTGAAAGCATTACTCAAACACAGGAATGGTTAAGAGTTAGTCACTAGACCATAGTTCCCAATGAACATTTTCGCCAACTGAATTTTTATGACAGCTGCTTCACATAATATATCGTTTTGAATAGATTTATCAGTACAATAATGCAACTATGCGTGATTATCGTGGATACATTATTAGTCCTTTTATTTAATACACAATTATTTAAGAAATTCTGAATCTCATACAAAACAGTTTGAAAGTTGGATTTGTGCGCAATCTAAAAAATTGAATGCACTTGTTATATTCACATGACACAGTTACGCGGACTATATCGTTTTTATGTATGAAAATAAGATGTACAAATTTTAGTCAGGAAATCTATTCCTGTATAAGATAAGAAATAGTATTTTGCATGATGAATTGGTTCTTCACATCGAGTACGGTTTTCATAAATTTTGAATTGTTTCTAAAGTGATAAATTACAATCATTAATGTTATAAACAATTTTGGAAATTAAAAACAAATTCCAAGCCTCCTTGGTTCAAAAAAAACCTAAGTAACGTAAACAATAAACAAAATCAAGGCTTATAAACGTTTATGGATGGCAGAAAATAAAGATGAAATACAAAATATTTATATCCAATCGAAAGTTTGATGTTCTTGACAAATTTTCATTTCAAAATTATATTTTATCAATGAATGTAACCTAAAAAAAATTAAGTCATTCTGGCCCTACATCAAGAACAAACAAAATTCGATTGGTATTCCCAGGTGTGTGATTACCTTGGTTCAATATTTGTAAGCAGATATCGGTTGTTTATTTTGAGTTTGAGTTTATTTCTTGTTAAGAATTAAATATTTCAGAAATTGAAGATGGTTTCTTGAGTTTAAATGATGGCAATAAACGTCCACACGAAATCACACCTATTGTTCTTAAAAAGGTGCTGCTTCTCTTTCTGAAGCCCTTTTACTTATTTTTAATAGCTCTTTAAAGAAAAGCGTATTTCTTCCAGCATGGAAGAAACCATTTTCAAGCCATATTCACAAATCAGGGTCTAAACAGCAAATATCCAACTACCGTCCGATTTGTAAATTTTGGTGCATTCCAAAACCCCTTGAGAATTTAATATATGAAAAAATAACATTTTCAGTTAAGGAACACATTTTACCGCTCCAACATGGTTTCGTTACAGGAAGATCAACAACGAATAATCTTTCTTTCTTCTTCAATTTCAACTTAAATAATCTCAAAAAAGACATAAAATAGACATAATTTATACCGATTTTTCAAAGGCATTTGATAGAGTAAGTCTTTATTGAAGAAATAAAAAACTTTGGTTTTCATTCTAAGTTTTTGAAATGGTTGAAATCTTATCTTTATCGAATTCAATTTGTTTGTATTGACGAAGTTCTCTCAAAACCAATTTTTGTTTCATCTGGTGTGCCACAAGGTAGCCATCTTGAACCCCTTCTTGTCCTAATTTGTATAAATAATTTGCCTAGTATTTTTCTCAATTCTAGTCAACTTTTTTTTGCCAATGACTTAAAATTTGTTCGTTGCATAAAATCTATTAATGACTATCGTGTCTTGAAAAACAATATTTCGAACTTATCCCAATAGTGCACGAAAAAACTATTATATTTAAATGTCCCTAAATGTCAATGTTTTTCTTTCTACGGCAACTTTTCTGAAATCATCTTTGAAAACAAAATTGAGAATCAAGTTCTGGAAAGAGTAAGGGAGAAGAAAGATCTTGGCGTAGTTTTTGACCCTAAACTTAACTTTTCAAGCAAATTGAATTGATTGTATCCAAACCAAATTCCGTGATCGGTTTTGTTAAACGCAATAGCATAGACTTTAATGACGCTTTTGCTCTCAAATCGATTTTTACCTCATATATAAGACCAATCTTGGAATACTGTGGTGTAATCTTATTTTTAATCAAATTTTTATAAAATTCAATCTAAGAGAATTGAAATGGTCCAAAAAAAGTTAACAAGTTTCACTATTCAAAAATTTGGGTGGAACATCAGAACTCCATCATACAAAACTAGACACCAACTTTAAGGAATTCAATCACTTGAAAATGACACAGTTTTCTGTTATTTTTATAAGTGATATTTTATAATATTATATCAAATGCCCTTTTTTGTGCTTTAATAAATTTGTATGCTCCATCGTGACAACTTAGAATACGATGTTTGTTTCGAGAAGGTGTATACATAGAGTTAATAATGCTAAAAATTAACTAACAACCCGTTGTGTCAAACAAAGAAACTTAATTTTAAATTGTTTTGATTTTGAATCAAGTAGATATTCTTTGAAAAATAAACTATTATTGTATTTTCATTTTAATTCATTTTTATATTTTGATTATGTATGAACAAATTTAATTTTTCATATAAGTTATATTTTTATTGTTTATATTAAACTTAAGTTTATTTATTGAATTATACACATGTAAATATTTATCTAGTAGTCTTACTGAAGATTTTTAAATCTCATATTGATTGATAAATAAATAATTCAACATTTTCAAATTTGTGAACAATTCATCAATATTTTGAAAAAAAAAAAAAAACAATTCTTCTTCATAGTAAAATGAAAACTTCGCAAATTGTTTCTAAGCTTAGATATCATTTCTTTTCTTAAAAAACTACTTGAAATCATGAAAAGTGGTATTTGAGTTTTCATTTTTAACTGAAATAAACTAATTTGTATTGACATTTTGCTTTAATGCAGTTTACAAAGACTTTTCTTGCATACATTGAATTTCTTGAATAAGGAGCCAACATTTAATTTACTTTTCTAATAAGCTGCAAAAAGAGGTAAGTAACGTGCAAAAGAACTAAAGTCATTTCAATGCTCTCTGATAGTTTCTCACACCTGCTTTGTTGAAAGAATCCAATTCAGGCGTTATTCCGGTCTTTCAATTGACTTTATAATTTAATTCCTATGTTTAAAAACAATTATCGGAATAAGATCTTGAAAAATTATTGTTCGTCCAACGGAAATTCTTCACCAATCCCGCCATTCTTTTATTTTTAATGAATATATCCCATAATGATACTTAATTTATTTGCCACAGAAAAAATTACAGTTTATTCAATTATATCCGATAAAAGTCGAACGTCCGTCTGCGTCAGTCGATGCTCGTCATTATTTTACCTCATTGTCATTATCATTATATTCGAGGTCTAGGTAAGGTAGATATGTACATATAAGTATGTGTTCGAAGTACCGCTAGAAGATGGCAAGTAATTTAATATAGGAAATCGATTGGCCATCGAAATTGATTAACCTCTTTCTTGACGATGTGTTTTTCTCTTTTTTTTTGAAGCAAGACTCATCTCCGATTTCAATGGCTATTTCCGTCAAACGTCAATCGTGTCCCACTCGAGCTTCAAGAGTACTTCTCGCTGGATGTGGCATAAATTTTCCTAGCCGACCGCTGATATTACCATTCTTTGCAACTACCTATATGTGTCTATGTATATGTGTGTGCCTAGCCTATACCGTATCAACATCCTTCTAGCTGGCTTTTGACTTGGGTTGATGCATAGCATATCTTCCATGCATAAACCGTTCACTCCACTTCGCTAGCTTGCCATTTATCTATCTGTTCCAGCTGCCTTTACCCGATTTTAAAGCTAATTAACTATTAATAGACCCACAAACAACATCAAAGATAACATGGTCACCGACCACACCATCATCATCGTTGTCGTCGTTTTCGTCGTCGACGTTGTCGGTCGGTCAGTCAATCGTTCCAAGCGTTCGCGTCCACGTCCTCATCGAATGCACGTCCTCGACTATATGTCCGTCGAGGAGTCAGCTGCGCACTGCAACTCTTCTCGCAATTCATCTCAAGAGGATGGATGCACTTATTGCACTTACAACGATTGCCCGTTGTAGACAGTGCGCTAATTTTACACCATAATTGTCTTTTGCCGTGCTACCTTCCTACACACACATGACGTATCTACAGCTATGGCCATAATAATAGGAACAACACTTAAGTTTTAAAAATGAATATTTGGTGTCAAGATTGTGGAATGCATTTGCTGAAGAGGATTCATAAACAGCTGGAACACACTCAATAAGTTTTGAACTCCTTTAATATGCCGAAGACACAGTGCGAAATTAGTAGAGGAGAAAGGGGTTGAAAAGAAGGTGTGGCAAGGCATTTCACATTCTTATAGTACGGCTAAAGAACGATTCTCTGTTCTTCACAGTACTGTGCAAGAGCAAACTTAGAACCAAGCGATTATTACGGCTAAACTGATTAAATAAGAGAATGCATCTGGCTATTCCATAAAAGTAGAGGTCGTGAAAATAATGTCAAAAGAGGGTTGGGCATGAAGAATGTCGACGATGTTAGAGTGACCTAATTCACGACTAAAGATATTATTTCACTAATCATTTAAAAGTGTTTTTTAAATATTGTTCGAAATTCTCAAGTAGTAAGCTAGGAGTTAGGTTTACTCAAGTTTAGGAGGTTTCATTCAAAGAATACCTTTAATATGCCAATGACACAGTGTGAGCATTAGAAAAAGAGGGAAGGGTTGGATAGGAGGTGCTGGTGTAAATTGATTTTGAATTCCTGAATATTGCAATGATAGGGAAAGATAGAGCGTGGCAAGGCATTCCACATTCGTGTATTACGGCTAAAAAATTAATTTCTGTTGAGAACTAGGTCCTAGTGACTTATGACTCCCAACAATTTTTGTGTGCGAGTAATGTTGTCAGTAATTCAAGGGTAACTACAATTTTTTGTCAAATCGGAATGGCTAATGTGAAAAGTCACTTTTTATGACAAGAATTACTCTTGGAGAATTAGTCAATTGATCCCAAGAGGCAGTACCCCTGCAAAAAAAATCTTTAGATGGAACAGGCAGGGATCTAACCCCAGACCTCTGACATGACAGTCCAACGCACTAAACTTATGCCACGGATGTTTCATGGTTTTGTTAATTATGGACAGATTGGTAGGAGTGAAAAATGTCATGTATCGTCTCAGAAAACCCAAACATCTTGTGGCATTTTTGGCTACATGCCGAATGTGATTGTTCTACGAGAGGTGTTTGGTAATGCTCTCAGTGGTAAGCGGTTAATATTTGCCTTAATTGTAAAAGTGTTGAGTTTTCGAAGAATAACATTTCGAGCGGTTTCTTATTTCCTATTGTGCATTGTAAAATGATGTGGAGGTTGGAGTTTAATGAGTTTATCATGTAATTTTGTTGCATTTCCGAAGATAAGAAATACGACTATGAGTCTGGAATTGATGATTAGAAGCTGCAGACCGATCATTTACAGAAATGAGGAACAATGCCGGTGTTAGTCGGATTAAGATCAATATCAGTACAAAACAACTTGTATTGAATAGTTCGAAAATATGTTTCTAATCCAAGGAAGGATGTTTTCCACCGTTTGCTGAGGTAAACCCTGAGATGACCTCTTGAAATATTGGTATAAAAGTCGCACTGCCGGTCGGTCAATAATAATATTTGATTCTTCAAGATACTTTTTGAGCTCATAATCTGTCCATCGGTATTTTCATTATCTTCGAAAGAAGGAAAGTTAGCAAAATCAGAAGATTATTTGAGGGAAAAGAATATTTGACTTTCTTAAAAATTGGCTAAACAAATGCTGTTTCCAAATTGGAATTGCTTACGCAAAGGCTTTCTTAGATTGAAAGAATATCTTTTCAGAATAGGTAAAAGCATTTCATTCAAAATAAATACATATTGTTTCAACACTTAACAGTGCATTTCAGCTCTTCCTTATGCTATTAAGTCAACAGGGTACTTATGTTTTTGCTTAAAGGTTAAACTCCTGCAAGTTACAAAAAATCATTGGTCTTAGAGCAGATTTTGTGTACAAAACCTTGCTGCATATGTCATAAATCATTTTGTTTATTTGTAAGACTTTATCTCTAACCTAATGACGCATTCAAATTTTTACCAACAAATTTACTTTTTAAAACAAACCCAATTATTGAATGATAATCTTTTTTCGAGTGTTTCTATTATTTTGGCCATAGCTGTACATATTCATAGAAATGTTACACCACACACGTTTGTACATATCTGTTTTTGAAATTTGTATGGCGCATTCCTGCATCGAGTACTACGGTAATTTTCCTGCCCCAAGTGGGCACTAGGACTTAATTACCGGAAAAAAAACATTACTGAAGACGTTTTGCTACCGCCCCGTTGCCACAGCCAACGCCGCCGCCATCGCCTGCCACCACAATGTTGAATAGATGTTGGATGCTGAAGCGGACCAATGGATGTGATGTCGACTGATGCTGATGGTGATGATGTTAATGCAGTCTACGTCTGTGTCATTGCTAATTGCATCAGATGATGACACTAGAGTGCAGGGATGTGCAATGAAGCGAAGTGGGAGTCATTCTAATTTTGAATTTAATTCCCTATTTCGAATGAGGAATGCGGTGCGATAAGTTAGAATTTAAAGTCCGTTATTCATTTAATGTTGGAGTTTTAAGGTAGTACATTTATTAAAGAAGTGTACCTAATTAAAACATTTGTTTAAAATGTTCCAAAAAATACTTGTAAAGAAGACACAAGTTATTTACTAAAAACGAAAGGGTGGTTTTTTAGAGGTATTGAATTTAAAGTTGACAAACCTTTTTTAACTGGCGGGTATTGATTACTGGGCAATTGTTTTTTTTTACGTTCATCTGGGCAAATTACCATTTAGAGCACAAAATTTGCGCTGTTATGCTAATATGCTGAATTAAATGTTAAAAAAAGTAATTGAAAATTGAACCTCTTATTTGGAATACGTCTCAGCCGGCATCAGGGGTCATATGCCGACATCTTGTTTCATTAAAAAATTCAAATAAAGTATTTTTTATGACAATTACATTTTTATCTTACTTCAAAGCTATAAACCTTTAAAAAACACCCTTTATAACGATTGATTTTTCTGTATTTAAATTTAAAAAGAAGTAACAATTTCTCCCAATTGAAAACCGTCATTGTTGTTTGTAAATGACTATTAAGACCCGTCTCTATAAGCTTATTATCTTCTAATAAGCATATTTATTGTGACAACAATTGTTGCTACCCCTAGTTCTAGGTTGGTAGTTTCTAACCAAAGGCAAATAGATATCGACACACAGAATAAAAGATTTTCTTAATTTAAGGTTTTAACTTTGGTTAAGAGATTTGAATACAGATTTTTCTAGGATCTGTCCTAGGTTTTAAAATCCTAAAAACGTTAAAATATTTCCTATTTGTAAGAATGCCAATAGTCGAACGAAAAATAGCTCTCATACCTGATAATGCTAATAATGAGTAATAAAATTAAAATAAGTCAAATATGAACATTATTGGTTTTGTATATAAAAATAATTCAATAAAAATTTTCAACATTGTGTATGTGTATATGATAAAAACAATAAAATAAAAAGAGGCTGGGATGCGACCCACACTGATAACTTCCCATCCCGTCTGTCGATTTTTTTTTGCTCAAAAATTTTGCATATAAAGAAATAGTTTAGTTTGAAAATCTAGTTTTGTTACATAGATTTTGAGTCGAAAACAAATTTTTACCAGCATTCCTCAAATTTTTACAAATCGTATGAATGAATTTAATTTGAGAGATATCAAGAACCGAACATCAATTTTTATCAAATTTGCGTACTTCTTCTTGCAGATTTTATTTTTTAATGAAAAAACAGACAGTTGGATTTTTATAAAAAAAAGTACTGAATATCGAAAACAATATTTTCTATGAAATAAAAAAGTTTGAAGACAATATTTTAAATTTTTGAAAAGCTTGTTCATTCGTTAGTAAATTTTTACCAAGTTAAAGTATTTTGTTTGTAGGTTCTTATTTTTTGTAAAAAAACTGTCAAATCGATTTTTCTCAAAATTTTACTGAATGTGGACAGCAATATTTCTTAAAAGGTGAAAGAAGTATAAAGCCAATATCTCAAAAGATATTGGAAAGATATTTGAGCCGAAAATCAATTTTTACCAACTCTTATTAATTTTTTACTAGCGACATATACATACGAACTATATGGCAAGTTTTGCATTCGTGCAAAATTTCAACTACGAGATTTTAATCAAACATGATATAACGATGTTAGAGAAGTCGAAAAAAGTGGGTCCCCGGTCTGTTTTGTCTGTATGTCCCCGCTCCTTTTTTTTCATTTTGTTTTTAAGATTAAAACTAACAGTGGCTCCCATTCTCAACAACAAACCCATAGATTTTTTTTAAATTTTTCTTTAAAATTTTATTTTTTTACTAAAAAAAACATGTTTTTGTGTTGCTCAGGAAAAGAACCGTTATTTTGTTTTTTAATTTTCTCAGCAACTTATGAACTGATTTCAATAATTTTTGTTTAATAAGCTACTACATTGCCTTAACAATATAAGATAATCAAAAGTGCAGTTTTGTATTGTTTGGATTTAAACAAAATATTGAATTTCTTTTTTCAAAATTCTATATCTTAAAAACTGTTCAACATTTTTTTACGAAATCCAAATGTAGAGCGTTTATATTTACAATCACCAAACAACTGCATACCAAAAAAATAACGCATTTCTTCGACAAAACTTTTATTATATTACTCTCTTTTAACCAAAATAATGCATTTGGTGCATATTGACGTATTTTTTTAACTTTAACTATTGTAAATACCAATTAATTTTCGGTATGAGTTGTCCTAGAATGAGATGTGTCTTGGGATGAATAGCGCGGTTTTTTGACAAATCGAATGGCATTTAAATCTTTGAAGAGAAACTTATTTTAAAAGTATAATTTTAAATCTTATATAGGTGTTTTTTTTAAAACAGGCTCTTTGCATACAGGAGCAAGTCAATTTGATTTTTCTCAAAATGTTACCAGATGTTAAAAACGTTATTCTTCGTTGCACAAAATTGTTTTGGAGTTGAAATCATTATTTATTCGTAAAATTTTTGAAGTGACAAATATTTGTTTTCAATTTTTTCGATTTATAAAAAAAACTTTAATTGATCTTTTTTTGCCTAAATATGTATTTGTTTGGTATCACCTTTTTATTTATAGCATACAATTTATATCAACTCTCTAGCGTTATTAGTTCATAAGATATTTAAGGTAAACTAAAAATGTTAAACTTTTTTTAAATTGCTATGGTAAAAAAACCACCAACGCAATTTTTTGAGAGTCCTTTCTTCATCTTTCTGCGTTATTATCTGTACAATAAAAATTTTTTTAAGTCGATATATCTACAGATTCTTGAGCTATGGACTACGAAAAAACCGTCGCGAATGTACAGACGTATGGACGTACGAATGTATGTACACACGCACGCACAAACTTCTTTCTAAACAAATTGTATTTCGACTCTAAGGACCTTGAAACGTCGAAAAATGTCAAAATTTTCAATTTGACAATTCGGACCCATCACAATAACTTCCTATGGGAAGTAAATTGATTTTCGACTCAAATATCTTTTCAAAACTTTGGAATATTGGCTTCAAATTATTTTTTTCTTATAACAAATATTGTTTTCACCATTCGATAAAATTTTTTAAAAATCGAATTGACATTTTTTTTACAAAAAAATAAAACTCTAAAAAAAAAACAATACCAAAACTTGGTAAAAATTTACTTTCGACTCAAATAGCTTTTCAAAAATTAAAAATATTGGCTTCAAACTTATTTTATTTCAGAGAAAATATTGTTTTCGATATTCAGTAATTTTCATAAATAAATAAATAAAATCTACAAAAAATAGTACTCAAATTTGGTAAAAATTGATACGAGTACATATAGACAAACTTTTAAGCAAGACAAATCGACAGACGGGTCTTGAGCTTTTTATTACGAAAAAAACGTCGCGAACGTACCGATGTACGGATTTACGATCGTACGTACACACGAACTCACATGCATCTTTCTAAAAATCTTTTATTTCAACTCTATTGACCTTGAAACGTCAAGTAATGTCACCATTTTCAATTTGACAAATTGGACCCATTACAATAACTTCTTTAGGGAAGTTAAACAATTATTTTTAAGGTTTAAAAATATGTGGAAATGTAAATAGCACCAAAGAAAAAATAAAGTCATGAGAAGTTAGTGCATATTAGTAAGTTTTTGTAAGTAGTATTTAATAGAGTGCCCTTTATTTTCCCAAACTCCTTTTGGTCTTCTTGCTTAATTTTCTTCAAATTTCTTTCAAGATTAGTTTTTGTTTGAAACCCTTTTAAACATCATTCCACAGATTTTCAATCTTTTTTAGATCTAGACTCTGGGCTGGCCAACTTAAAACCTGAATTTGGTTTTCTCGAAGTCAATCCTGAACTGATTCAGGGGCAAATTTTCGAAAGCATTAAAAGGTTCCATATTATTTCATAAAATATTTCTGTATAATGATACTGATTCATCCTGCCAAATACTTTTACTATCGGACCAACACTGTGCCACGAAAATGCTGCCCACACCATAATGTTGACGCCACCATGTTTAATTGCCTTCATGGTAAATTTGGGATTAAACTCTTGACCTTGTGGACGATCGCACTATATACCATCTTTTTGGAACAGCCCAATTCATATACAATGTCAAGAATACGTCTTCTATTTTAAAACATGTTGTCAATGACAATTATTATCTTTTCTTTTGAACAATGAATACCTCTACTCATTGCAAAATCTAATAAAAAAATTATTGAGAATCGGTTATAAAATTTTACTTATAAAAGAAAAAGGTTAAAATTAGATTATTTGAAAAAAAGAAATAGCTGCTGCTATTTTTTAATCCACGTGATTTAACAATTAAATACTTACTTACTTAAGGTGGCGCTACAGTCCGGGGCGGACCTGGGCCTCAACCAACATGCGTCTCCAGCCAGCTCGGTCCCTAGCTAGCTGTCTCCAGTTTCGCACCAAGTTGGTTGAGGTCATCTCCCACCTGGGTGCACCACCTGAGTCGCGGTCTTCCTCTACTGCGCCGTCCCTCGGGATTGGATTCGAAGACCTTCCGGGCTGGAGCGTTGATGTCCATCCGCTCTACATGTCCTAGCCATCTAAGCCGTTGGACTTTTGTTCTGCTAACTAGGTCAGTGTCGCTGTACAGCACGTACAGTTCGTCGTTATATTTTCTCCTCCATTGTCCATCTATGCGTACGGGACCAAAAATCACCAAAAGAATTTTTCTCTCGAAGCATCCTAAGACACTCTCATCTTTTTTTGACAGCGATGATGAGTGTCTTATAGATGGTGATTTTAGATGCTCGAGAGAGGACTTTACTTCTTAATTGCCTTCTAAGTCCAAAGAAGCTTCGTTTGATTTCAGTGCTGGTGTCGTTGTCTGTGTTAATAGCGGTGCCTAGGTAGAAAAAATTCTTAACTACCTTAAAGTTACAGCTGTCCATGGTGACATTTTGTCCAATACGTCGTTGTTAAGTGTCCTTTTTTGATGACAGCATATACTTGGTCTTGCCCTCATTGACCACTAAACTCATCTTCTTCGCTTCCATCGCAATGCTCAAAACCACTCCACTGACATCACGCTTTGATCTTCCAATTATGTCAATATCATCTGCGTATCCGAGTAATTGGATGGACCTTAGGAAGATTGTGCCTCTAGTGTTGACGGTTGAGTTTTGCACAATTCTTTCCAGAACGATATTGAAGAAGTCGCATCGCCTTGTCTAAAACCTTTTTTGACATCAAATGCATCGGTATGATCTTTTCCGACCTTGATAGAGTAGCGTGTATTCTTCATCGTCATTCTGCACAAACGGATAAGTTTGACAGTAATGCCAAAACTAGACATTGCTCGGTAGAGCTCTTCCCTATAGATGCTGTCATACCCGGCTTTAAAATCGATAAAGAGATGGTGGGTATCGATTTGAAAGTCCTGGGTTTTTTCCAAGATCTGCCGTAGTGTGAATATTTGGTCGATAGTGGACTTTCCTGGTCCGAAGCCAAACTGATAAGGACCAATAAGGTTATTGACGAATGGCTTCTGTAGTTGGCGCAGTTTAGAGGGTCTCCTTTCTTATGTATCGGGCACACTATGCTGAGATTCCACTCATCGACATGCTTTCTTCCGAATATATTTTGCAGATGAGTTGGTGCATGCTCCGTACCAAGTCATCGCCTGCTGCTTTGAATAGTTCGGCAGTGATGCCGTCAGCTCCAGCAACTTTGTTTGACTTTAGTTTAAATATAGCTATCTTCACTTCGTCAAGGTTGGGTAGGCGGAATTGTTGATATGCGTCGCCGAAGTTGATTTCTATCTCGCTTACAGCGGAATTCGGTTCGTCATCGCCTTTATATAATTTGGAGAAATGATCTTTCCATATTCTCAGCATCGACTGCGCTTCTACTACGATGTTCCCCTGATCGTCTTTACAGGCTTCGGTTCGTGGCTGGTACCCTTGGGAGGTTTTTTTTACCTTTTGGTAAAATTTACGAACCTCATTCATTCCTGTTGTGACATCCCTCTATCTCCTCGATCGCACACTTCTCATGCTCTCTTTTTTCCATCTAAGAAGCCGGTGTTCCTCTCTCTTCTTCTGCTCGTAGAGCTCGCGAGCAGCTCTAGTCCTTTTGTGCAGCGCCGTTTTTTATGCCTCTTGTTTCGCCGCGTGCGCTTGCCGGCATTCGTCGTCAAACAAGGGGTTTCGCTGTTGTGGCCGTGTGAAACCTAGCACTTCAGAGGCGCCATCTCTGATGGCTGCAAGGCAATGTTGCCACTGGTTTTCAATGCTTATTGCAGGCAGCATAGGACTCCTTAAGAGGTTATCAGAGACTCGATCGGAAAAGGACATGGCAGTCTCTTGCGATTCCAATTAAATACCTTTATCAATATTTACGAAAAATATATATCACTCTTTCGCTTTTCAAGTTCCCAAATCAATTTTTAATTTGGAAAAAGGTCAAGAATTGAAAATCTGAACTGGCAGTGGATATTTCGTTTCCTTAAAAATAAATATGGAATAAGCAATATTTCTTCTTTACGAAAGTTATTATAAATTCAAAATCAGTAAAATTAAATTTTCGAAAATTTAATAGAAAAAAAAATGTTTAAATTAAAAATTTTGTTTTGAACATTTTTGAAAAGCTCTTCTCGGTTTTTAAAGAATAGTAAGGAGGTTCTACAAATTCTAAGATACTTTTAAAAAAGAGTCAACTTAAATATTATTCACATTTTGTCTGTGACAATTTTTTCAACTCCAATGAAATTTTAGATATCTTAACAATTATTTGTTTTTACTTTCAAAAAGACCATTTTAAGCTCAGCAGGGCTGTTGCCATAATCCTTCAATGTAAATATTATTGATTCTTTTTAATATTTTAAATGAATTAAGTTTGAACAATAAATTGAAACTAAAATGTGTCTAATGAATTTTATACATTTTATAAAAGAATACAATTGACTTAGTCTTAGACAACATTTTCTTAGTTTTGAATTATGTGTTTTGTTTTCAAAAATTGATTTTTTTTCACTTTCATAACCTCAAAATCAAAAAATCATTATTCCATTTTTTCTTTATTCACATTCATAGAATAAATATTCAAAAACGTTTTACAGAAAACTCATGTATGAAAAGTGTAAAAATGTTCAAACGACTATTATCAAAAATGAAATGTTTCTTTTACTTAAAAAATTTGGTACAAAACTTTAATTTTTGTTTGTATTATTTTTACAAAAGGCATATTTACTAATTTTTATTTGTTTTATTTTTCCCATTTCAGGTATTAATTTCCTCTTCAGAAACACACAAAACTTTTATTATATTCGACTTAAACAAATATCAACATAAATATTCATCAATTGCTGAACAAGATCCTCTTTGTGAAGAAGGTATTTATATTTGAATAATTTTTGACGTTTATTATACCAACAATTTCACTCTTTTTCATTGCAAATAATAAATGAGAAATGACTAATTAGGTTTTGTTTTTTGTTTTGTTTTTGCTAAAGAACTTTTCCAAAAAACATCAAACGTGATTTCTTATTCACTTGCGATGATAATTTACAAAAATAAACTTCCCCATCCTATTCTATCCAATTTATACCCAACTCAAAAAATTATTTTTGAAAAGGAAGTAAAGTTAAAGAAATAAAAAACATAAACAATAAAACAACAAAATTAATAAACACAACCTTTTTATTACTTCCGTTGTATAAAATATTTTTTAACAAAAAAAGAAACTGAAAGATACAAATTATATTTATACTTATTTTAAAAATTCATCGAAGCCCTTAAACAAATAACACAAAAAGCCATTACCATCAATCGTCATCATCCTGAAATATAACCCGAATTTAAATTATTCTTTGAAGAAGGCTTACAAGAGATTGATTGACTGTATTACAGTGGGGCAGGTTGAATATAGAAAATGAGTAAATTATTTGAGAAATATGTGTTTTTGTTGAATTTATAAAAATTGGTATATTGCATAAAACAGAATTAGGATTAGTTTAAATTGCGGTAATAGTGACGTTTTGTTAGTTTTAAATATCGTCTTACAATTTTATAATACGCGGTTAGTCGGGTTATATTTTAATATAATGCGAATTATCCTAGTATTCAAAAATGTATCATGAAAACAACCGAGGAAACCTTAGGTTAGGTTAGGTTAACGAGGCTGCGGATTAAAAAAAAAATCCACACACTAAGGCCAAGAGAAAGGGCGGTGGTAATACCACATGAATCTAGAGAATAACTTCTAACTAGTCGAACCATTGAGATAACAAGTCTTTAGAGCGCTTTAGGTCCAGTGAAGGCCATATGAGTCGAGGGCTTTAGAGATTTAGTTGAGACACCGTCAAGGGATTTGATAGCAGCTGGACTGTCAGAGAAGATGCGGATATCAGAAGTTGATATCACGTTTTCTCTTAGCCAGGAGAGAACCTCTTTGATCGCTAAAATTTCCGCTTGAAAGACGCTACAATGATTAAGGAGGCAGAATGAGATGCTTAGATTTAGCTTTTCTGAGTACACACCACTACCAACTCCCTCATTTGTCTTGGATCCATCTGTATAAAAATGAATACTTTTGTTATCCAGGAGTTTTTTGTCTTCCCATTCATCTCTGGATGGAATGGATACCTGGAAGTTTTTCCAAATAGGGGTTTAGGAATAGTGTAGTCTATGTACTTTGGTATAGAACCAAAGAGGTTCAAAATAATGGAGTGCCTCCCATTGTTGTTGGTCCATTGAGATGAGGCGTCGTGTCTTATCGCTGTACTCGCTGCCACTTGTTTACTGAAGATGTCGAGGGTGTCAGATGAAGGAGAGTGTCTAACGCTGCTGAGGGTGTGGTTCTCAATGCCCCGCTTATGCAGAGACATACAGTGCGCTGGACTCTGCTGAGTTTGTCACAGTATGCGACTTTCTCCAGTGCAGTCCACCATACTGCAACCCCGTACATAAGTATTGGTCGGATGACCGATGTGTATAGCCAGTAGGTTATGCGAGGTTGAAAACCCCATTTGTTTCCTATAGCTTTCTTGCAAAGGAAAAGAGCTACTGTAGCTTTTTTAACTCTTTCCTGTATATTGGATTTCCAACTTAATTTTTTGTCCAATATCAGACCAAGGTATTTGGCTTCATTGGTAAAAATTAGTGGTATACCTTTTATTGAAGGAGGTACAATTACTGGGATCTTGTATTTCCGTGTGAAAAGGACGAGGTCTGTTTTTTGAGGATTAATACTAAGTCCGCAGTGATCAGCCCATCTAGTGAGCATATTAAGTGCATTTTGGAGAAGGTCTCTCAGTGTATTAGGATGTTCCCCTGTGACGGCGATAGCAACATCATCGGCATACGCAACCACTCTGTAACCTTCCCTCTCAAGGGAAATTAGTAGTTCGTTAACCACTATGTTCCACAGGAGAGTTGACAGAACACCACCTTGCGGAGTGCCTCTGCTGACAGACCTTTTTCTGCAAAAACCTCCCAAACTAGAGTTGATGATCCCGCTTTTTAGCATAAGATTAATCAACTCACAGATTGAGTATTCGACGTTTAAGGTCGTCTTAGCAGAAGTAATAGTGGATGTGTCAACGTTGTTGAAAGCGCCCTCAATATCCAAGAAGGCCACCATAAAGTATTCTTTTTTCTCTAGGGAGTATTCGATAGTTCTTACCAGAGTGTGCAAGGCTGTTTCTACCGATTTCCCTTTGCAGTAAGCATGCTGAGACATTGATAGTTTCTTCTCAATGTTGTTACGTATATGGATATCGATCAATCGTTCCAGAATTTTGAGAATGAAAGATGATAGGCTAATAGGTCTTAGGTCCTTAGGGTTGACATGCGAGCATTTGCCCGCCTTGGGAATGACACTACCTTTATCTCTCCATCTCTGAGGTATATAGACCAGCGCGGGGACCGCAGAAACCTTAGAAATGTTATTTTTATACCAATAAAAAAAAATTTACATTTAATTCTTTTGTACAAATTAGGTATGAAAGAAGTCTTACATATACTTTGAGTTTTTTATTCCGACCAATTATTAATAGCTTCAATAGAAACCCAAGGCTTATGCCATATTTCGTCCTTTTTAAGTAATATCAGGCATATGAAGGCGAAAAGAACTTTTAGCTATCTACTAACGCCGACCGGCCGTTCTGGGATCGATTTCAAACAGAATCAGCTTATCAGTTGACTTCCAGTTTTTGGTATAAATCATATTTAGATTTTTATTTAACGAGTGAGCAGCCGAGTTCAAGATTCAATGAAACCTTAAGTCATATTTTGATAAATAACAATCGGGTGTGAATCTCTAAGAAACAAGTACGATTTTTAGATGAGATTTTAATTTTGTGTTTTATACCAAACGGATGTCAGTTATTTTTTTATTGCAATTTTTTGCTTATACCAAACAAAGTTCCTTAGGAATAGATTCAGTATTATCCTACATGCACTGTCAGTCTTTGATTTTTCAATAGGGAACCTTTGTCGGGATTTTTTTTCAACCAAATTCAACGAATGATATTCCTGGACTCATTGGATTATACCAATAAATTACTGTAAGTATTGGTTTGTATACGGTTGGTGTATGGATTTCAATTAATTGTTTTCTCTTTTAGATTTATTCCAATTAGATACCAATACAAATTGATAACGTAGCCATAGTTCTAGCATCAGTTTTAAATTTATAGCAATCAGGCAAACAAAATGAATAGGTTCTTTAAGATTGTCTAAAACTGTTATTTTAAGATTTAAATCAATCTGTGTGTTTTTTTAATTAAATGAAATTAACTAGACTTGATGTTAGTTCTTGGCTTCAACCAATCTACTTACTGATTCAATTAAAATAAATTTCTGTCCAAACTTATTTGAAATTTTCTGTTTATACCATTTTGATTTTTTGAAATGTTTTTTTTTTTTTTATATAAAATGAGTTGTTCTGGATTTAAGTGCTAATTTTATACCAATTAGGTGTTAATTGGAAATTTAAATATCATCATATTTTGTTACAATTATAATTTTTCGAATTATACCAATAAGATTCCGAGTCTATAGAAACTTGGGTGTTTTTTAAACGAAACAAAAAAACCTTTAATACACTACCACATTTTAGTTTATAAAAGTTTGAAATTTTTATTTAAGTATTTTTTAAGTTGTTCATTTTTAACAATCAGTTAGTAATCAATAAACTAATCATACCAAGAATAAAAGATAAAAAACTCCACAGTATAATCTTTGCAAAAACTTTTCTTTCAAGTAGAATCAAATGCACAACATTCCACTGTTCCACCATCAAAAACTTTTCTGAAGAGGGACAATCGTTGGTTTTATCTGAATGAATGATAAACCTTCGTAAATGTCATGATCTAACTCTAACGACTATGGTACTGCCACTGATGCTCTACTACCCTACTAATTCCGGGTCCTCCTTCTCCCCAAAAATTAAATGATAATAAAGAATTCAGCTTTTTGGCTAAATGAAAGGCAACACCATTCATTTGAATAGTACTACAACGGCATTCAATATTCCGCCATGATTTTCACCGAAAAAGGGACATTTTGTCCTTCTTTTCAAGTTCCTCTTCCTTGTATACATCGACGTGCTCGTTTCGTTTCGAACCCACCTAATTTTATGTGAATGTTTCGAAAATCCGACCAAAGAATTTTCCAACTCAAACAAATCAAACCCAATTCAAAATCAATTAAAAGTCCCCTTAATCTTTTTTGTTTCCCTCCTCCCATCACCCTTCTTCATCTTTGTCCTTGTAGTCCCACCATTCTCCTCCATTACCGACGCTTCGGATGATATAACACAGAATCTGGGATTAAATTAATAATCAAGGTGTTCCTCTCTTTTGTCCCTCATGATGATGACGATGACGATGATGGTTTTGTACCGCATGAAAAAATCGTGTATCTTGTCGCTCGAATAATGTCACACAAAAAGATATAAGTTTTCAAGATATGTACCTTTACGTAGGTATGTAGGAGACGAGTGCTGCACGATGCAGCTTTATGCCATCCAAAGAGCAAGAGCATTCATCATGCAGTCAATTTATTACGAATCAACTTGTCAAGGTTTTTAATTAAAAGAATCTGTGACTTGAAGTGCATACGATATGCGGGCTGGCTTTGGGACTCTTTAGCTCTAAATCTGTCGCTGCTGGGATGATGCGAAGATGATTTGGCTGCGGATATTGTCACTGATGATGAACCCTGTGAGCTGAGCTCTAAGGTGCCATCATACCATCCTACGCTCTCAAACCATATACGAAATCTGAAAATGACTCTCGTTACGGTGGGGTTGGTGTCTGTCCATATAAAGAAGTGCAGTGTGTTGTTGAAAGATGCGAATGCATCCCACTATCGTTTGGGGACATGCCAGCCACTTAATTCCTCTAATCTCGACAAAAAAAAGTTTAGTCTTCTGATGTGCGAGGGTTGATCCCATCCTAGAATCCAAGGCGAAGAATATTTAAAGTCTGTGCATCTGATGTTCGTTCGTAGAGTACTTAACTTATGTATATACTTGGGTACGTACATTGCACTGATGGTCCACAGGTCTAGGGTCTTGGGGTCTTGGTTCTTAGAAGATTGACAGAAAAATTGCTCTTCGGTCTGATAAGACTTGCTCTTCTCTATTAAATCTAATAGAGAATAATGGGCGAAACATAATGTTGTTGCCTTGTTGTTGAGATGATTTTAATAATCGTTCCTGATTCTTGATTCGTGATATAATGGATGTAATGTAGTGTGTCCGATGTTGCGCTTCTTGATTAAGTTTAAGTGTTTTGCTTGTTTGCAACTTGCAAGAGTTAAGTGGAGATTTTTGTTATGATAACAGCATCTCTTGTCTTGAGAGTAGGAAAAGCTTAATAAGATGCAGAAATCGTACTGTAATATTTAATTATTTCTAATTTGTTGCTTTATCAAAGTTAAACAAAAAATGAGTATTGCTATCCCACATCTTGTCGAAAAGACACGCTTAAATGAGAACTTTAATATAATAAGATTTAACATAATAATACGCCAACCCGTGTTTTAGACTAGTGACGAATTACATTATAATTTACTCGTTATTAACGTTTAAAATGTTTCACTAGACCAAAAAGATTATATTTGCTCATTACTGAACAAAAGTATTGTTCAGGGTGGGTCACGGAGATAGGTCTACAAATAGATGGGGTTTTCTTCACATTGGCTGAATGTTGCTAGGTTGGAAAGAGCTCATTCGATCCGACGGAAAATGGCATTTAGTTTCCACAATGGAGCAGTGAAGTGACGTTACCCGTGTGTTCGCGTACAATGCATTTGTCAAGAACAATAATTTGGTAGTGAAAGGGCAGCTGGCATTCAGAGTTCATTTTCCCGATTTTAAAATAGTTATGAGATGGGTTACAGCTTTTCGAATAACTCAGCGAATTACAAAATTCATGAAAGTACGAAAAGCGGTTGAAGCTGCTGCTTCGTCAAAGTCCACTATTCGTGTTGCGCAAACAAACTTAGGCTTTACAAATTAATGGTTATTCGACGTATCGTCAATTATGAATTGAACTTCGATATTATAAGTTGACAACTGTTTAAAAGTTAAACCCAGTAACTACAAACAACGTTTAGAATTTTCATTATTTAAGATGAATGACTATATATTTCTATTTATGACTGATAAAGCGGATTTTCAAATCCAAGACGTTGACATAAACTAAAAACTTGTTGCAAGGCATGCCCTCTAAGTTTGTGGACCGATTTTCTGTGTGCTACATACAAAGTAGACGTTATTATTTTTAAAACAAAAAATTACGCCTAATTCAATGTGAATAAATAATAATAAATATTGAAACCGTACGATCTTCTGGCTTCACCGTTGTCCATTCTGGTACTCCAATTTTGTAAGACCTTGTTAATGATTACGTTCTGTAACTCTTGAATTGCTTGGATGATATTGGTATTGGTATTTAAATCGTTATTGGATTGTTGGCATAACATCGGTTCCTCTAAGTTCTTCACAAAATATATTCAAAAAAGATCTTTGAGAATTCATTTTACAGAAAAAAGTCCAATGACGTCAACACTCCACATTATATAGCAAACTGTCATTCTGTGTGGATGAATTTGCTTCATGACAATAGCCTAGGGGTTTTCGGAGTCCCAGATAATATAATTATGTTTATCAAAGTAGCCCCTAGATACAAATTCACCTTATTAGAAATTCTAAATTTTCGTCCACAATAGTTTTCCAAACCAAGCTTACCAAGACCACAAATTACTTGCTTAGTTAAGTTGGTGGTACAGTCCGGGTGGACCTGGGCCTCAATACCAACATGCGTCTCCAGCCAGCTTGGTCAATAGCTATCTGTCTCCAGTTTCTCACTCCAAGTTGGTTCAGGTCTTCACCCAACTGCGTGAGCCACCTGAATCGCGGTCTTCCCCTACTGCGCCGTCTTTCGGGATTGAATTTGAAGACCTTCCGGGCTGGAGCGTTGATGTTCATTTGCTCTACGTGACCTAGCCATCTAAGACGTTGAACTTTAATTCTGTTAACTACTTAAGTCAGTTTCGCTGTACAGCCGTTATATCTTTTCCTTCATTCTCCAACTATGCAGACGGGACCAAAAAAAACCCGAATAATTTTTATCCCGAAGCATCCCATGACGCTCTCATCTTTCTTCGTCATGGTCCAGGCCTCAGCGCCATAAATGAGAACCCGGATGATGAGTGCCGTATAGATGTTGATTTTGATGCTCGAGAGAGGAATTTACTACTCAATTGCCTTCTAAGTCCAAAGACGCAGCGATTTGAAAGAGTTATTCTTTGTTTGATTTCAGCGATGGTGTCGTTGTATGTGTTTATAGCGTTGCCTTGAAAGACAAAGTAATTACTTATCTTAAGGTTATAGCTGTTCATAGTGATGTTTTGTCCAATGTTGTGTCGGTCAATATTCTTATTTGATCACAGCATAAACTTGGAATTGCCCTCACTGACCACTTACTCCATCTTCTCCGCTTTCGACGCAATGCTCCAAAACGCTCTACTGACAAAACGCTTTTATCTTCTTTTTATTTCAATATCATTGAAGTATTGGAGTGATTGGATAGACCTTTGCAATATTGTGCCTCTAGTGTTGACGGTTGAGTTTTACACAATTCTTTCCAGAACGATGTTGAAGAAATCGCAAGACAGTACACAATTCTTTCCAGAACGATGTTGAAGAAATCGCAATACAGTACATCATCTTGTCTATAACCTTTTTTAACATCAAATGCATCGGTGAAATCTTTTCTGACTTTGATAAATCAACGTGCATTCCCAATCGTCATTCTGCGCAAATGGATAATATTGACAGGGATGCCAAAAGTAGACATTGTTCTGTAGAGCTCTTCCCTATATAAGCTGTCATATGCGGCTTTAAAATCGATAAAGAGACGGTGAGTATTGATTTGAAAGTTCTGGGCTTTTTCCAAGATCTGTCGTAATATGTTGGTAAAAAAGTAAGGTCGGTTCCAGACTTTTAGTCAGGGGGAAATAGATTAAGATCTTGGCTTCTTAGTAGCTACATTTTTGACTATATGAAACAGAACGACGTGTAGAATACCATGTACCAAGAAATTTGTGCACAAACTTGAGTGCTTACTGTTTCGAACACATCACTTAATACAGAAATAAGTTTCCAATTGTTCGAAAACGTTATTCAAGCGACTTATTCTGTTTAGCTGAGGAAGGTGTGACATTGCATTTCTATCAAGTTTATCAATAGTAGAAAACAGCTATCAGGGTCAAAATAACCTATGATTTAGGAAGAACCGTTTAATGGCCTAACTTTTAAATTGACGTAAAAAGTGAGTCATCATCTAATAAAGTCTCAAATTCTATCAATGTTGGTTCTGTTGAGAGACCTGCAAATTAAATTGTGTTGGATTCCTATTCACACCTTTACGGACAGAGGTGACGCTTCTGGAATATTTTTTGTTTCGTTGGATTTCTATTCACACTTTACCGACAGTGGTGACGTTTTTGGAACATCCTTTGTTTCGTTAACGAATAATTTATACTGAGTTTGATTAATCCATTAATTCCTATTCTAATTTCCTTATTGTATTGCGCTTAACACCATAAAGATATGCAGATGCAGAACCTCTTGAGTTAGTTTATCTTCAGTTCTAGTACCCGTCGCGTGATGGTAAGTGCCTGAGACGGTCATGTCATAGGTCTTCTGTTCAATCCGTGCCTATGCCAGCTAAAGTTATTTTATCTTACGAGGAATTGACAAATCCTTCTAGAGAAAGTCTTGCCATGAAAAATGTTCTTTCAAATAAGTTCATACTATCCTTGCAACTACTGGCACACAGGAATTATTGCGAGTTGTAATTCTCTAGGCTCTCGTTATCTACTGGCTTTTTAGGCACTAAATGTATTTATTTATAACCTCTTGAAGGCGCATACTAAGCATTTGAAAGTCTATACAGTAATTTAAATATAAATGATAGCTTCAAAAGCATCACCGTTGGTAGAAAGGTCAAAATTAGGGTCACCTACAGCATAGACTTAAAAGTATTAAATCTTTTAATGGCTTGAATCAAAAAGATTGCACTCATTTACTCAACTTTTCACTCTCTTACTAATCTCTCTTTTAAAACTCCATTTCCATTATAATCTCTTGACTAACTTTCATAGACATAAATGAAACCAAATCAAGCAACTAAATATACCTAACTTTGAATTTGAAAAACTTAACTTAAACCCAAAAACTTTCATTCCATCATTTTGCGATGATGATTCTCAAAAGTTTACCCAGGCCAAGCACTTTAATTTATTTTTCATTGTTTTTGTATCTAATAATAATTATAAGTCTGATGGTAAAACCTGCGGACTTCCTATAGAATAGTAGTCCCGAGACTAGAGACAAAATATCATTCCTCTTGAGGGAATAATAATAAAAATCAAAGCAGAGCACTCTCCAATACTTGGCAGAGTAGGTTCAGGGTAGGCCAGGGATAGCGTTTAGATATGGAAGGAGGGTAAGTAGATACAATATAAAGCTCACCTTAGCAACACTTTTGAATTGTTAATAAATTGCATTAGCAGTGTGAATTCCAAATTAAACGGATTATGAAACCTTTAGTGGATTCATTTCTACTGCGGCAGGTACAAGATTACCATTAACTACGTGAGATAATTCTTCCTTCAGCATCATCATTGCCATTACCATTGCCACCAGCTTTTCCATTGTTTCTTTTTCAGCAGAAGCATGTAGATACCTTTAGGAAATTTTATATTTTGACGGGAAAAAGGTCCTCCTTTTCCTATGGAAAATGGGGTGGAGGGATATATGAGGTGAATAAAATTCTATTAAAAATTTAAAACTATTTTAAAAGTCAAGAACGTGCTTTTTCTGGGTGCATCATTGCATGGCAGGTATATAATAGTTAGATAAGTCCTTGACAGTCGGAATAAGAAAAAACATTCTTATGTCAAAAAATTAACAATTCAGGTGCCTAACATTTTTCTTACGGATGTTCGTGCTAATTTAAACGATGAATTTATGTTTCTACTTTCTGCTCGTGTCATTTTCATTTCTGTCTCTCTAACAATGTTGCACGATTAAAGGCTTTTGGCATTTTATGTACCTTCCTATAGAACATATGTGTCTATATCTTTCTCAATATGTCACCGGTCCGACTTAAAACCAATTCAAGAAGAAATATTTATGGCATAAGGTAACAAGATTGCCCATAAAATGTTTGCTTCTGTTTTTCTTACGATTTTGAAACAAAAAGGGCAGAGGCAGAGTCAGACGATGATTATATGATGAGATGAGGAAGTGGAGGAACAGGGATGCGGGCATGGAGCAACGCGACGAACAGTCGTTGATGAAGGACGTGCTTGCTGGTATAGTTTCCCACTTTTTGCTGTGACTCATCATCATCATCAATGTGTATTCCCATCATATCCATGGTATAAGGGACTCGTTTTTATCTTAGGGTTCTCAGGGTAAGAGAGACTCACCGATGAAACTTTTACTTGGACCAAGGTATCTACTATGCCATTCCTATGAGCAATGGGTTTTTTAAAAGTCAAGGATACACTGAAACAAAAGTAGGGAATGTTAAATAATAGTTATTCACTCTAAGTTTCACACTAGTTCTTTGAATTTGCTTCTACTTCCTTTGAACTTCTAAAAATTTCGAATGCAAATTTCAGAATTATTTGCTTTGTATATAAATCTTTGAAAAATTGTTGTAAGACATAAGGGCTTAATAATTTGTTAATAATGGAAAGTAATTCCTTTCGTTATTCCAAGTTGATTAAATTCAAATTGTATGTATAACCCTAAAAACTCAGCTGTTATTTGAACTGTCATAAAATAAGTTGCATGTTTGTCATATACTGGATCGGCCGACTACGGAACAACGCTTTGGAATTTATTAAAACTCACAGTTACACTGTTACTTAAGCTTTAAAGATTGTTTTCTTTTGTACACACCTTGAATGATTTTCGTTTTTATGAGGTCCGAAACTATTAAAAACCGAAATCCCATTTTATGTTGTGTTCGGAGTTAAACTTCTCACAATGAAGAATGGGAAATGTTGCAAAAGCCTTTATGATCATGATATTATATAGAAAGCAATAATGATTGATAAGTATTACAAATGAGTAGAAAAAGTGTTGATGATGTAACAAAATTCTCGATTGTCCAAACCTATGTCGCTGACTCTTTTGGAATATCGGAAGAATTTGTAAAAACCAATTTGAGCTATGGGACCCAGCTATTTCCGCTTCTGAAACTCAAAATATCTTCTATCGAACGTGCTCCTCTCTCCTCTGCTGCTCATAGAGCTAGTGAGCAGCTCTCCTTTTTCTATGCTGGCTTTGGGTGTCTGTTGTTTTGCTGCTTTGGCCTGTCGAAATTCCACATGAAACCAGGAGTTTCTTGTTAATGGCTGTTAAAAATCCAGGCTTCTCTGGATCTGGATCATCTTGGCAATATTGCCACTGATTCTTAATACATTGTGTTGGCGGTAGAGGACTTCGAAAGGGTTGCTAGTTAAGTGACTCGTTCGGAGAAGGATTGGGCGATATTTTGTAGTTGTAGGCGTTCGACGGTTTTGAGAACTCCAAGTTCCTTTGTGGATGTTTAGGAGTGCAAAACGCCTCGTGTCGTTTGAAACAATGTTGCCATAACGGCATTGCATTCATGGTGAACTAAGGGAGATACAATGGATTTAAGGTAATAAGAATAAGGTTTTGGCTTTATGAACAAATTCAGTGGTTTTTTCTGTTGAAAAATTGGTAATTTTTCTTTTCAGTTTAACTGTTAGGAATTCTCAATGACACATAATTTTTTAGCTATTTAGAAAAAGCTTTTTTCTTTGCCAAAAGTTCGACGCCAATTCAACGCTGTCAGTGAGAGTTATGAATCCGACTGTACATGAGGGAGTTAGTGATTATATGCGACTAATCTTTTTTTGCACTCGAACTGTGGCAAAAGTTCTTAGAAATCTTAACACACATAAATCCTCTGGTCCAGATGATATCCCCGCTGATTTTCTGAAAAGGTGTTCTTCACAGCGTAAGCTTTTTCGTCTATCCTTCTCCTCAGGTACACTATTAGTGTTCTATCTCCTTTAGGCACATCTGACCACTTTGTTAGATCTGCAAAATTTCTCGTGTCAAAACTCCTCAGTTAAAAAAAGAGCTCCTAGGAGAATCGTTTGGCAATACAAGAAAGACAACTGGGACACAATAATTATTTTAGGATCTTTTAATTTTCACTACGCTTCCTCGATAGTGACGTTGACACCAACGCCGACATCACAAGGAAATGAAAACTTTTATCACGGATAGGGTTAAAAGCATCAGACCTAAGGAAGACGTATGGTTCGATGCGAGCTGACCAAATTTGTACATGACCTAAAATTACGGCAAAAATACTACAATGTCCCAAAGGCAGTAGAAATGTTTGATCATTTGTAAAAAAACATGAGGAATTCTTCCTGACAATCCATTTGTTAGTTCTTTACAGAAAACTGATCTCTTTGCCAGGCAGTTCGCCACCAATTCAACGCTGCCATTGCGTGTGAGTGACTCCACCTGCTATTGATCGCGTTAGTGATTCTATTTGACCAACCTTTTTTCGCACTCATACTGCGGCAAGAGTCCTAAAGATCTTAACATTCATAAATCCACTGGCCCGCATGGTATTCCCGCTTCAACGTTGGCAAAACCACTTCGTTAGCTTTTTCATCTGACCTACTCCTCAAGTTTCCTTCCGAGCGGATAGACAACTGCATTTGTCCACCCTATTCCCAAAAAAGGCGATCTTCCCCACCTTATAATTATCGCCCGATTACACTTACTTCCCTTCTTTCCAAGGCCATGGAAACGCTAGTTAATTATCAGTTTAAGAAATTTCTCGAAGACCGAAAGCTTTTTAATGACCGGCAGTACCGCTTTCGCAGCAATAGGTCCCCTGGTGATCCCATTGTTCATCTCACCGAACAGTGGAGCAAATATTTTCATCGTTTTGGAGAAAGTAAGATTATTGCACTTGATATTTCAAAAGCATTTGATAGGGTTTGGCATCAGGCCCTCTCATCGAAAATGGGTGCTTTCGATTTTTCACGAATCCCTGCTTCATTGGATTAGAAATTACCTTTCGGATCGTTCAATACAAGTAGTGTTTAATAGGTTCAAACCTGAAAACCACAAAATAAATGCTGGTGTGCCCCAGGGCTCTGTTCTATCTCCAACACTCTTTCTCATTTTTTTTAATGATCTTCTGTCTCCAACTTCTAATTCAATACCTTGTTTCGCTGACAATTGTATCCTTAGCTTATCATATCCGTTTTCAGACTCTTGGGATGTGGGACTACAACGACAAAATATGATAAGCTCATTACATTCCGACCTATATAGCATTGTACAATGGGGAACAAAAAAACTGAGTGGAGTTTAATGCTTTGGCTTGATTAATAATTGAAGTTTCCGACTTCGAGCTCCAAAGGAAAGATGGTCAAAAATCAGTAACATTGCAAAAATTTCGCACTTTTTACGCTTATTTTTATTTTTTAGCAACTTAACGCAAATTATTGAATTACAATTTGAGCCTAAAGTTGTGTTTGTAGATGAAACAGTTTTCAGAACATGGTTAGGTTAGGTTATCGTGGCTGTCCGTGATATAATAGGACACACTTATGCCAGTTTAATGGCCCATAGTGATACCACATGAATCTTGAGCCTTTCTCCTAAGCTGAATGGTACCAGTTTGGATTCCTTACGAAATATGAGAGGCTGATTATGCTTATATGATTTAGATCGTTAAAGAAGAATTCTTCTATGTAATTGTTGCGTTTAAGAGCTAGAGCAGGGCATGTCTAGAGAAGATAAAGAACTGTTTCCTCCTCTTCCTCGTCTATATAGCTTCTACAAAAGTCATTTCAGAATACGCCTAGCTGCGTGGCATGCTTTCTTATTAGACTGTAACTGGTTATGGCACTTATCGAGATTATATGTGATCTGCTTAGAGATAGCAAGCAACGTTTTAAAAATAGCCTTAATATGTTTTTTTTACTAAAAAATCAATGAATGATACGAGTAGTAATAACAAAAATTGACAATACGCCATCTGAAATAAAATAACTTCCTTAGTTGTAATATCTGATAAATTTTCTAAAAAAAATTTAACTTTTCAAATACCCAAATAAATTTAGCGGCTGAAAATGCTGTTTTTCTTTCCGTGTACTTTGTAACGCAAACATACACGTATGTGAATACGTGAGCATTTGTCTTGTCTGAAGAAATATTCTTCCGTTGACGAGGACTTAATGCTCTATTCACTTTATCTGTCACATATAGAATTTTGACGCTAGACCAGACCCTCGGGTTGTATCCTTCTCCGCTCAATATTCCAATAGGTTATAGACGGTATGACTATGTATGATGGCCGTTGTGAAAATTTACGATCTTTCAAAAGGCAACATCAGCTTAGAATTTCTGATGAGGTGTATTTAAAAAAAATGAGAATGAAATGACCTAGAGAGACGAAATATCCTTCGAATACTGACGAGTTCTTCAAGCTGTGAATGAATAATCTTTCTATAATCTTAAGGTTGTTTTACGTATACAAGGATAGAGGAAGGATGAGCCACTTCAATGAAAACGAATTCACATTAAATGCTCTGTTTATTGCATAATTCTATTTCATTAACATTCAAATTTAAACCCATCCAAACCATGAAAATGTCATAATTAATCAATTAAACAAATTGTCGCTGATGATCCTGGATGAGGATGACTTTGAATGTGAATGGTGAGAGTATGAATGACACTTTAAATGTTGCGTGCAGCTTCTTAATTTTATCTTTATTCGAACAAGGACAACAAACAAATCGACATTAAGGATAATAAAATATTTTAATGAAGCTTGAGATGGAAATTTAGTAAAACAAAACAGAGATGAAATGGTTCAACTCAAAATGTAATCATTTTCTCATCGAAGGACGAACACGAACAGCTGAACATTCCCTCCAAGTATCACTATGAAAGTCATTATTCCAAATGAGTCTATTTTCCTATTTATCGTTTTTTCGCTTTGTAGGGCTAAGGTACCTCCAGATTCTTTTTGGAGGAAGAAATATGCTAGGCATATCCTGGATTGGGTGGTATATATAGAGGGAACAGCTATTTCTGGCTTAATAGCCTATCGAAGGCACATAATCATGAAACGTTTAAATTAGACCATTTAGCCTTATAATTGTTATTGAACTTGTCTACGACTGAAAGAGAAATCTTATCGCTACATGAAATGCTGTAGTGCTGAGGAAAATAAATGGGAAAGGCAAGACATCCAGTCGCATAGACCGGCTTGAATTTTTATAAATTTCAAAAAAAGCTGATCAGGTAGTAAGCAGTTTGATCCATTGGTGAGGTTTATCTCAACAGTTGGTAGTGAAAACCGTATAGACTTCTTTCTTTCTCCTAAAGTTTTGAGCTTTAGGTTTTAGCTTAAGGAACATTTTCGGGTATTTTTTCAAGAATACTAAAAAAAACCTGAGATATTAATGAAGCTCCATCTTGACATGTACCAGTTTCCAAAATTAATTGCCTCTGTGCCGTAACATTCAAAATAAAAGTCGTATTCAAAATTTGTAGCATCATTTTCTTAACTAATGGAAAAACATCAATATTTTCCAAAAGCCCAAATATATCAAAATCCTAGAGAATAGATAATTTTTTTTCTCAAATACCCGCATTATCCCCTTAAAACTAAAGTTAAAAAGATTTCTTAAAAGAATAAGATATATTAAAACAAAAATGAAAATGATTTTTATTATTTTTTTTTTCTTTTTTTCATGTTTTTTAAAGAAACAAAGTCGTTATTTTGTTGTTTATTGTCGGTTGTCCTCTTAAGAAATTGAATTCACAAAAGAAGAGATAATACAAATTTTATTTATTTGAAAAGGTAGACAATTATGGGTAAGTGAGCAAAGTAGCAAGAGACATTAAAGACTTCAGGATGTTATTGATGGCGACATAGATGCAGATATGAGTTTAGTTTTACCAATACAAATTCAATATGAGCTTAGATTGAGATGGTGTCGGGACAAGAAGCTCATATGATTAACTTTTTAGATAAAAATTAAATTATTTATCATGAAAGAAAGTCTAATAATCATAAATTTATTTAGAAGATGTTTTTTCTTAAAAAACATTATGAAATGTTTCTTTTTAAGGGTTTTCCTAGCCTTGTTCACACAACTATCAAATTTGATGACACTCATGCAGTTTTGTATGCCAAATCAGTTGGCGTGAGCCATGGTTTCTTGGTGTTCAAAATGCAATTATTTTTCTTAGACTGAGGGTCAGTCATAAGAATTTTTGCAAGAGTAATTTTCAATTAGCTTTGTACTTGCTCGCTATGACAATGTCAAAAGCTAATAATTCAAATGTACATC
Organism: Eupeodes corollae; assembly: GCF_945859685.1. NCBI lineage: Eukaryota > Metazoa > Arthropoda > Insecta > Diptera > Syrphidae > Eupeodes > Eupeodes corollae. Next base: position 85,640,589 of record NC_079147.1, read on the forward strand.
ATTGACTTTCACCTAATTTTTGTGAATGAAAAACTTGTTAACCCATTTTTAACTTATATCTCGGCAATCGGTCCATAAAAAAGTTAGTAGCAAGTTAATATTGTTTTTTTTTTTTTTAGAAAAATTGGCAAATGATCAGTCTTATGTCAAACGATCGATTAACTTGAAATTTGAAAAAAAGACGGGCAGTTTCAAAGAGAGGATGAGATGCTATCTAATTTTTACCAATAAAGCAAAGCAAAGTTATAAACAATTTCATGGTTTTCGTAATAATATAAATTTAATGCCTGTCAGGGTAAATTGTTTACTTAAGTAAGTTCAGCGTTGGATTGGTGTATTTTTTAAGAATATTCATAAATGTTTTCTTACCTTAGAGCGTTTTTTAAAATAATTGTAAAGTTGTAAATAGTTTTGGCCATTCAGAATTTCTAGGAACTCATTACGGTTAAGTTTTTCGCTTCCAAGGAATCTTGTTCTGTACGTTCGGAAACAAGGACACACCCCTACAAAATGATACGTATTTTCAGTAGCGTCAAGGTTGCAGATCGTACAAATTCCATCCGTATTATTTTTAAGTGCTCGTGCATTAAGGTTGAACAATCCATACCTGGACTTTAATACCATACATATCATTTCACGCGAGTTACTATCATTGAAATAGTTTGGTACCTCAGCATAGTTCAAGTTGCAATATTCATCATGGAATCGTGATTGTAGAGCTCTATTAGTGTGTTCCGACCAATGCCTTTCTACAAGTTTTTCGCAAGTTTCTGCGTGCAGTGCCTTCCATTCAGACTTAGTGTTCCAGTCAAACTGAATGTTCAGATCGTTAAAGAGTTCTGACCATTTGTCAGCCCAGTAGATCTTTTTTCTCACGATGATATCCATAAGTCTTCTTGGCAGTCTGTTTTCAGGGAGCGTGCTTACCCTTTGGATGTATTTAAAATGGAGTTTTAGTGTCGTAATATAAGCTTTTCTTATCGCAGTTTCAATATTGAGAACATAGTTTGGCGTGTTATTAGGAAGGGAGAAGCATCTTTTAATGAAAAACCTTTGCAACTTTTCATCTTTGTCATTTTTCGAATATCCCCAAACTTGGGCACAGTAATTCATTATAGACTTTGAAGCAGCTTCGTATATTTTGTATTTATCTGAGTGTTGTATGTTCCTATTTCTGATAAAGTTTGACCAAGTAGCATTAATTGAATTCTTAGACATTACTAGCCTTTTCGTAAGATAATCCGTCCACGACATATTGTATGTGAGTTTTACTTGAAATTGTTAGATATTTTATCTCGGTGTCGTTGTACTTCCATTTTTCTTCAGCTTCTCGACGTGCACCATTTCGAAAAATAACTATTTCTGATTTTGTTAGGTTCACATGCAGTTGCCATTTGGAACAATAATTTGCAAAGCTGTTTATCATTATCTGTAAGGAAGCAGGATTATCTGAAAGTAGCACTATGTCGTCTGCGTAAAGTAGAGCATTCACCGATACTGCTTCAATAGTAACTCCACACGGCAAATCAGAATCAAGGTCGTTTAAGAACAAGATAAATAGCAAAGCGCTTAGAACACAACCTTGTTTCACACCTTGATTAATTGGGAAGAAGTCACTGATATGAGTGCAGTTCCATACTGTAGCAGTGTTGTTGGTATAGAGTGCTTCAAGAATCAATACCATTTTTGTAAAAATACCTAGGTGTGTCAGTTTGTAGCACAATGCGTTTCTGTTAATATTGTCGAACGTAGCTTTTAAATCTATGAAAAACGCATACAGTTTATTTTTCCGGTTAAGCTGAAAGCTTATAATGCAGGAGAGATTGAAGATTTGGTCCGTGGTTGAGTAGTTTTCTCTGTATGCAGCTTGGAATTCGTTTAAAATATGATTTGCTTTGACCCATTGGCTTAGTCTATTCAAAAGAATAGTTGCGAACAGCTTATATATGGTGGCCATAAAAGACAGACCACGGTAGTTGGCTACATCCTTTGGAAATTCCTTTCTTAAAAAGAGGGAATATTATTGATCTTTTTAACGAGTCAGGAATTGTACCAGTGCGAAAAGTATCGCTAAATAGACGGTAAATTTCTAAGATTAAGTTGGGCGTTGCATTTTTATAAAATTCAAATGGAATTCTGTGGACAATGTTTGATAGCGAAGGTTTTGAAAGTGTGTTCTAAACTCTAATGTGTTTATATTTGCCCTCATATTGCTTTCGTTTGTATTGTTACGTATTTTCTTTGCCAGTTTCCAAGATTCACTTATTGTCTTAACTGATGCTAGTTAACTTGTGATATATTGATAATAATTAAGCTGTTTTGCTGTGCAAAGGGCCCTAAATGTTTTGTATTTATCACGGTAGAGTGTTCTGTAAACGTCAATATTGTATTTTCTGAACATCTTTAAGCTATTCATGACATTTCTCCTGGCATAAAAGCAAGCAGTATCAAACCACGGTTTCTTTGGCGTGAAGTTCGTCCTCGGACAATTAATTTCCCCGTTTGCGTTGTATATACGAGTACATTCCTTAATCTTAAGAAAAAGATTTACAATTTCGTCTATATCCGTAATCGTTTGTGAAATGTGTTGATCTAAACTGTTTGTCTATGTCATTGTCGAAGTATAACAATTTTCTCGTGACCATTGTCATCAGTCATCATTTTAAATGGTTTATGTTCACTTCCCAAACAATATTCCAAGCTATGCAGTATTGTACAAGTCAAAATAACCTGAGCCCTCAAAACTCTTAATAATGCTTCGGTTTGTTCAACTTCTTTGCAAACTAACTGGTAATATCAGCCAAACTTTTTCGTCCATTACCGCTGTCTCCTAATATTATAGGATTTGGAAATGTCCTCCATCTATTTCCTCAGCGTGCGTAGCGTCGTGCTCATGAGCTATTCCTTAAAACTAGCATGGTGAACGGACCCAGCCCAGCGTGCAGAAACATACAAAAACTCCAAATTTGGGTCGTATACAAATATGGCATTATTTGAGTTTTCACCATTTCTTTGCACAAATGCTGACTCATTATCAGTTGAAGCATCAATTCTTATTAACAATGCCAGCAACACAAGATTTAGGAAAATGTCAAAACGTGTAGATACAGATATAATATTTTGCGAAGGCTAGCGAATCTCCTACTCCATCAGAAACGCTGAATGAAACTTTTAGAAACAACCTGTCTTTGCGTGTTAGCATCAAGAGCATGGTTTCTTTTTGTGTGGGATACTGGAGATGCTGACGGATTGCTGTTTTGCAGACGCTAAATTTTGCCATAAAGTGATAATCACTTAACGACATGAAATCATTGTTTATTCTTTGTTTAAAAATTCGCGTTCATCATCACTTTCATTTCAACACATTATATCCAAATAAAATTATCAACTTGCGACCGAAACTCCATTGCCTGTCTCAATTGTCAACAACATACTGACAAAATTGTAATTTGTACTATACTTACTTACTTACTTAAGGTGGCGCTACAGTCCGGGGCAGACGAGGACTTCAAACAACTTGCGTTCACCAGCCTATCTAGCTGTCTCCAGTTTCACACGCCAAGTTGGTTGACGTCCTCACCCACCTGAGTGCGCCACCTGAGTCGCGGTCCTATTCTACTGCGCCGTCCCTCGGGATTGAATTCGAAGGCATTCCGGGCTGGAGCGTTGATATCCATAAGGTCTACATGACCTAGCCATCTTCTCCTCCATTCTCCATCTATGCGTACGGAACCAAAAATCACAAGAAGAATAGCTGTGCCTACGTAGACAAAGTCCTTACCTACCTCAAAGTTATAACTGTCACGAAACCCATCTTCTTCGCTTCCGTCGCAATGCTCAAAAGCGCTATACTGACATCACGCTTTGATCTTCCAATTATGTCAATATCATTAAAGTATTGGAGTAATTGGATGGAATTTTGGAATATTATGCCTCTAGTGTTGACATTTGAGTTTTGCACAATTCTTTCCAGAACGATGTTGAAGAAGTCGCATGACAGTGCATCGCCTTGTCTAAAACCTTTTTATCAAATGAATCGGTGGGATCTTTTCCGACCTTGATAGAGCAGCGTGCATTCTCTATCGTCATTCTTCACAAACCGATAAGTTTGAAGTTGATGCCAAAACTAGACATTGATCTGTAGAGCTCTTCCCTATAGATGCTGTCATATGCGGCTTCAAAATCGATAAAGAGGTGGTGGTTATCGATTTGAAGTTCCTGGGTTTTTTTCCAAGATCTGCCGTAGTGTGAATATTTGGTCGATAGTAGACTTTCCTGGTCGGAAGCCACACTGATAAGGACCAGGTTAAAGATCAGGTTGTTAACGAACGGCTTCAGACGTTCACAATATACGGCAGAGAGGATCTTGTATGGATAATATTAAGGAGACTGATGCCTCTGTAGTTGGCGAAATTTAAAGGGTCTCCTTTCTTATGTATCGGACACACTATGCTGAGATTCCACTCATCGGGAATGGTTTCTTCCGACCATATTTTGCAGATGAGTGGGTGCATGCTCCCTACCAAATCATCGCCGGCAGCTTTGAATATATCGGCAGCGATGCCGTCAGTCCCAGCAGCTTTATTTGACTTCAGCTTATATATAGCTATCTTTACTTCGTCAAGGTCGGGAAGGCGGAATTGTTGATCTGCGTCGCCTATGCTCAGTGGTTCTATTTCCTTTGAAGCGGAATTTGGTTCGTAATCGCCGTTATATAATTTGGAGAAGTGGTCATTCCATATTCTCATCATAGCCTGCGGTTTCACTACGATGTTCCCCTGATCGTATTTTTGTACTATTTTTTCTGTTTTATAAAAAAAATTTATAATTTTACAAAATTACAAATTATTTTGGAGATAAGTTCAGTTTCTGTTCATAAAATATGCGACGTGACAATTTTTTTTTTGTTTTTAGTTTGGTACCATGTCGCAATATACAATATATGATGACTTGCATGGATATTTGCACGCGCAATTTTGCACCAAAGAGATAGTGGTCGGAATCTATGTTGGCTGATCTGTACGTTCGAATGCTAAGTGTGCTAGAAGAGTGTCTTCCGTTGATAGAAAGATAATCGATTTCGTTGCAGGTTCGATCATCCGGGGGCCGACAAGTGCCTTTGTGGCCATCCGGACGGGGGAATCTAGTGCTACTCAGCACCACGTTCTTTTCGGCTAGAAAGTCTGTAAGCCTGAGTCCGTTTCCAGGCGTGATGTCATTCAGGCTATTTCTTCCAATTGACCTAGAAAAGATGAGTTCATTACAAATCTTTGCATTAAAGTCCCCTATGACAATTTTTACGTCATTTTTGGGGCATTTCCATAGGTTTTGGTGCGGAGATCAAAAAATGTTTGTTTGCTTAACATCCCAAAAGCTTAAAATCTTAGCCTAAGTTTTCCTCTGACAGCAAACCCACTTTTAAATAAACACTTCTTCCGATCGAGTAAGCTTTTTTTCCATAGTAGAAATCGCAGCTGACTATCTTTCTAGTTCTTGGTCCATTCCATCGCATTTTTTGTATTGCTGTCACACCATGACCGTTTTTCGTTTGCGGGGGGGATCAACATTATCAGTACATTTATTTGAGACTGTTACTTATGTTTTTCATCACAATCGGGTTTTCTTTTCATGGCCGGCTGTAACTCAGGTGTCACAGCTCGGGATCCGATGGGTACAACGTTCATCGTTACTTCAAAACTCGGCTATCCAGCGGGCACCACTAGGAGGTGAAGATATGATCTTGCACCACAATCCATCCTAAAAGAATATTGCTGATAACAGTTTGTAATAGTAGCGTAACATTTTAGACGACTTAGTAAAATGTGAACGCTATTTTTGCAAATTCACTAAGGTTTAAACATTCTATCTTTTTAACTTAATTTTAAACCATTCTATCTTCTTACTAACAAGTTTTTAAAGTTAAAATCACGGAATAGCTTCTTTAACTTTAGCAATTTGCTTAATCAAAATGACATATGCACAATTAATCTTATGAGCAGTGTATGGAAAAGTCCAGTCTCTGTAATTTTGCGGAAAAAATAAAATATGGACTTCTGAAACTGTAGAACAGTTTTTTGCGATAAATTGAATATAGGTACTCAAGTCAAGTTCTAAAACATACCTGAGAACCCATCCAATCCTTTTTTTGGGAAGGTTGTACATTCACCAATCAAATATTATTATCTCAAGTATTTGTCAGACGCTAAAGCTTTCAACTTACTCCCAAAAACGCTATCGATTTTCTCAAACTCCTTTTTGAAAAAATTTATTAAAACGTGTCTTCTTCAGGGACTTGTAGATTTTGCTATCTTTTTTTTTTGTCTTTTGGTCTCCTTTCCACGAAGAAGGCCTCCTCTGTGATTTACAATGCTTTCTTATAGCTTCTGTTACTCATTTATCAAAGCAATCGATTAATTTAACAGAATCACGTTGTATCGTTTTATTTTAGGTTTTGTTTGGTTTGAAGTTGCAGTAATTCACAAAAGAATTCTGCGGGTTAATAGGTAACATGACACCGACTCTGACTCCGATTCCGACTCCGACATAGCGAAGCTGAAACCCATCCTACGTAATTGCTTTTGAACTTATTGCTCTGCCTATTGGATTTTTATTTATATTTCGCTTTGTTATTTTATTGCTTTTTATCACCAAGAAAAAAGTGGTGGTGTTGGGGTCTTGGAGTCTTCGAGTCCAATATGGTGGTGGTATCAGATGATGATATAATGTAAAACATATCTCATTTAAAGAAATTTATGAGAGACTCGCTAATAGAAAAAATAAAACTCGTGCGTGTACCCAGAGCCAATCTTTTCCCAGGGGAAAATTGATATCGAAAATCTATCAAAACCTTAAAGAGATGGGGGATAACATAAAAAACGATACAAATGTTCCTTGTTGTTTTGTTTTTTGGTCGGTGTTGAAATGAGTGTGATGTGGTGTTTTGAAAAAGATGCCTTATTATCGTTTACTAAGCATCTTTTACTTGGTTTTTAGTCTGTTTTGTTGGCATAACGCACTAAAGTATACGTGAAGTTTACTCTGTCACATAATGATGAGATATGTTTTCTTATGACTATGAGTGATTGAAATTTTCGAGATTTAGTTGTAAATATGATTTCGTGGTTGACATTGTGCAAAGCATTGCGATTTGGTATTTGTTTTGATTAAAAAGAATTGATATGAATGATAAGTTGTTTATTTTTATTTGTTTAAATAAACCAGATCGGTGGCCAGGAAACAATAAGTTTTTAAAACATTTGTAAGTTGTCTTGAATTCAAATCTTGCATTATAACGTTGTTAACTTGCAGTTTTTGAAACTATGCCTATTTTCAATCATGTGAAAGGTAACCAAAAACAGTGTTTTTAAGGCTCAGGTGAAACATAACAACAACAGGTGATTATATAGAGATGTTGTCTTGCATTGACAACATTTTCAAAAATTTAATATATTAAATGGTTTCGGGAAATTCTCATAATTTATGGAAATTTTGAAAAACTTTAGTATTCAATGCTTTAACACTATTTTCCTATTTTCAATAATATTTTAACAATTTTATGTGATAGTATTATTTAGTAAATGAATTTTTACCAAAAACAAACATTACTTTTAAAAAGCGTTATAATGGTTTCCTACTTACTTACTTACTTAAGCTAGCGCTACAGTCCGGGTAGACCTGGGCCTCAACCAACATGCGGTTCCACCCAGCGCGGTTCCTAGCTAGCTCTCTCCAGTTTCACACGGTAAGTTGGTTGAGGTCCTCTTAGACCTGGGTGCGCCACCTGAGTCGCTGTCTTCCTCTACAGCTCCGTCCTTCGGGATTGGATTCGAAGATCTTCTGGGCTGGAACGTTGATGTCCTTTCGCTCTAGGATTCTGTTAAGTAGGTCAGTGTCGCTGTACAGCCCGTGCAGTTCGTCGTTATAATCTTCTCCTCCATTCTCCAACTATACAGACGGGACCAAAAATCACCCGAAGAATTTTTCTCTCGAAACGCTCTCGTCTTGTTTTGACAGGAAGAAGCCATAAATGAGAACCGGGATGATGATTGTCTTATAGATTCTGATTTTAGATGCTCGAGAGAGGACTTTACTTCTCAATCGCCTTCTAAGTCCAAAGAAGCAGCGATTTGCAAGAGTTATTCTTTGTTTGATTTTAGCGCTGGTGTCGTTGTCTGTATTAATAGGCGTGCCTAGGTAGACATTTTGTCCAAGACGTCGTTGTTCAATATCCTTTTTTAATGACAGTATATACTTGGTCTTGCCTTATTGACCACTAAACACATCTTCTTCGCTCCGTCGAAATGCTCAAAAACGCTCCACTGACATCACGCTTTGATCTTCCAATTATGTCAATATCATCTGCGTATCCGAGTAATTGGATGGAGCTTTGGAAGATTGTCCCTCTAGTGTTGACGGTTGAGTTTTGCACAATTCTTTCCAGAACGATGTTGAATAAATCGCATGACAGTGCATCGCCTCGTCTAAAACTTTTTTTGACATCAAATGCAAATAAAATCTTTTCCGACCTTGATAGAGCAGCGTGCATTCTCTATCGTCATTCTTCACAAACCGATAAGTTTGAAGTTGATGCCAAAACTAGACATTGATCTGTAGGGCTCTTCCCTATAGATGCTGTCATAAGCGGCTTCAAAATCGATAAAGAGGTGGTGGTTATCGATTTGAAGTTCCTGCGATTTTTTCCAAGATCTGCCTTAGTGTGAATATTTGGTCGATAGTTGACTTTTCTGTTCGGAAGCCTCACTAATAAGGATCAATCAGGTTGTTGACGAACGGATTCGGACGTTCACATAATACGACAGAGAGGATCTTATATGCAATGTTAAGGAGAGCGATGCCTCTGTAATTACGGAATTTAAAGGATCTCCTTTCTTAAGTATCGGACACACTCTGCTGAGATTTTACTCATCGGGGATGCTTTCTTCGGACCATACTTTGCAGATGAGTTGGTGCATGCTCCCTCCAAGTCATCGTCTCCTGCTTTGAATAGTTCGGCAGCGATGCCGTCAGCCCAGCAGCTTTGTTTGACTTCAGTTTAGATATGTATAGCTATCTTCACTTCGTCAAGGTCGGGTATGGGGAATTGTTGATCTACATCATCTACGTTGAGTAGTTCTATCTTCTTTACAGCGGAATTTGGTTCGTCATCGCCGTTATATAATTTAGAGAAGTGGTCTATCCATATTCTCAACATAGACTGCGGTTCTACTCCGATGTTCCCCTGATCGTCTTTAGAGGATTCGGTTAGTGGCTGGTACCCTTGGAAGTTTTTTTTACCTTTTGGTAAAATTTACGAACCTCATTCCTGTTGTGACATCCCTCTATCTCCACGAGCGCGTGCTTCTAATGCTCTCTTTTTCCATCTAAGAAGCCCATGTTCCTCTCTCTCTCTGCTCGTAGAGCTTTCGAGCAGCTCTGGTCCTCCTGTGCAGAGCCGTTTTGTATGTCTGTTGTTTCGCTGCGTGCGCTTGTCGGCAATCGTCTTCAAACCAGGGGTTTCAATGTTATGGCCGTGTGAATCCTAGCACTTCAGAAGCGGCATCTCTGATGGCTGCAAGGCAATGTTGCTACTGGTTTTCAATGCTTAATGCAGGCAGCATATGACTATTTAAGAGGTTATCAGAGACTCGATTGGAAAAGGAAATGGCAGTCTCTTGCAAAGTAGCCGTCTAACGTCGAATCTTCTCACAGTACTTCCTTGTTTTGGCTTGGATTGGGATGTATCTTGGCTACAAAGAGGAAGTGGTCCTAGTCAATGTTACCCCCTCGGAAAGTTCGTACATCCTGTATATTGGAGAAGTGTCTTGCGTCGTTCGCAATGTGTTCAATTTGGTTGACGGTTGATTGATCAGGAGATTTCCATGTCCCCTTGTGGATATTGAGATGTGTGAACTGCGTACTAGCTACCAGAACTTCTCGCCCCGCAGCGAAATCGACCAGCCTGAATCCGTTGTCGGAGGTGATGCCGTGCAGGGTGTATGCCACCAAAGGTGTCTTCTCTTCCTAGCACAATTTTAACGTCATAGCCAGGCCACTGCTCATATATCTTGTCCAAAAGCTTCGCATCTATGTTATTTTCTTACGTGGCCAGGATAAACCGCTCCTTACAGGCCTGGGCTCCGAAAATGTCGAAGAAGCCCTATAAAGTGTTCACTAAGTAGTTCAACCTTACTGGAACTGTAGACGCCACAGTTGATTCCATCTCGAGAATTCGTGCGCTGCCGTCTGGATAAGGAGAGGTGCCTTAGTGGAAACACCTCTCCCCCCCTCTCATTTGCTGCCCCCAACAACTTTCCTCTGGGGTTAGACCCCAATCTCCAGTTTAGGTACCAGGCCCCCAATATTCAAAGCGTGAAGGTGAGAGTAAGAGTTGATAGACAGAGTTGGGCTTCGAGAAAAACAGGTGGACGCTTGTGTCCTCTTGAATGCACATGTCTACCATTTGAACATCAAGCTCTTCTATTGCCTTAACAATATTTGATTATCAAAAGTGCATTTTTTCAAAATTCTATATCTCAACAACAGGTCAACAGTTTTTTACGAAATTCAAATTAACGATTTAAAAAAAAAAACTGCAAAATCAATTTTTTTTTTTAATAATAAAATGGCATTTCAATTTTTAAAAACAAACTTATTTTTCAGGTAAAATTTTGAATCTTAAATTAGTTTTTTTGAAAAAATTATTTTACTTTTATTAAATGTAACCCTCTCCCGTCTTACCAGATCAAATCCTGTGCCTGAGCCCGAAAGAGCGCAATATTTTGACAAAATTTTAATTACATTCCTATCTTTTATCCAACTTAATGCATTTGGTACACATTTATGTATTTTTATAACTATAACTATTGTAAGTACCAACGATGGCTGTCTAACGCCACTGCATCGGATTAACCAATGTGATATATTTAATCAACAATATATTTTAAAGTGTCTACTGTGAAACTGCAGATGAAACTTTTTTAGTTCTAGAGAAAAAAATCCTAATTTAAAACATTGTGTTCTATAAATAACATAGTCGGATATTGATTTCAAAAGAAAAACTTAAAAATCGAAAACTTTAAGTTAAGTTATAAGAATTTTATGACATATTAAGAATCAAAACCTTTGATAAAATCTGTGTGGCATCAACTTGATCACCACAAAAGCCATAATAAATTAACACAAGCAATGTTATGTTGTTCTAATCCTATGTATTTCTAACTATTTTTCATTGAAAGGCCTATGAAAATTACTCAAAACTCTTGCAAATCTTGATCTTTGTCATAAAAATATTCCTAAAAAAAAATGTATAAGATTTCATGTTGGGCCAGGAAAATGAGATACAAAATATACGCTTGGCTCACACGAAATTAAATGCATATTTAGTTTATTAAAACTACCTTTATTTAAACTTTTAAAGTTCATTGGGTCTTCAAAAAATGTAGTACAATTTTTATATTTATGGTGGGTATCATTGAACTCAATCGAAATAGGAGTTTATGAGTCTTACAATATCGTTATTTCCAATTATAACTTTTTTCTAAAGATTAGCTAACTTGTTATTCATCAGAAGTCAGAACCCTTTGAAACAGAACTTTTTCTCATACAGTTATGAAAATAAACTTGGCTTTAGCTAAACAAATGGACATGTTTCTTATAAGCTGGTGATATCCTCTCATATTTTTGATAATATCTTCATTTCATAAGTTCACAAATACCCCCATAGTGTCGTCCAATATTATTGAGTAACTATGTATCTACAAACAAATGTTTATCCCTTGAGATAGATGACTTGTAGAATCACTTACATAATGAAACTGATACAAAAGGTTGTTTAGAAATTACAAACATAGAGACAAGTTAACCAAAAGTAAAATATCGAGGCCGTATTAAATTAACCACAAAATAACCAAAACCATATCACTATAAGTTCAAACATTATCAACATCATCGTTGTGTTTATGAAACAAATATCTAACATCAGAGGTGTCATTATTATAGAACTTTGCGAATAAACAAACAACCCTTCAAAAATAATGACGGTAATTGTGGTTGACATCGAACACTCTTGGCGGTTTGTTAGTGTTGCTTAACAAAATGCACACCGCATTAAAAACTCGTACATAACTGTTTCTAAAATAATTTCAATCACAGATTAAAATATTTAGAATTGCGAAAAACAACAAAAAAAACTGTTTTAATTACCTAATTGAAAATTTTTGAATACAGTCATATTTAGGACATAATTTTTTAGACAAATATCTAAACACATAATGATGACAGGAAATTGAACAACATTTTGGTGTTTATGTCATTATTTTGAGGTTAATTAATGGTTTCATTTTGGAATTGTGGTGTTCGTATGCTGATTGAAAATTAGATTAGCAAAAAATAATTGACACAAATTGCTTTAAAAACTTGAATATCCTGAGAATAAAATATAATTGTTTTCTCATTTTGGAAAATGGATAAGATTGATAACTGATAAAATAAAGGATGGTTAAACTTTAAGGCCGGTGTTGAATTTGAAACACACCTAAACCTCTTAACCATATTAGGGGTCGTCAATGGTCAGAATGGTGGCAAGAAATGGCAACAGTAAATGATAATTTTTCGAAGAAAATTACCTTCAGTGATGGGGCTCATTTTCATCTTAGCAGTCGTAGATTCGTCAATAACCAAAATTGAGGCTTTTGGGCGAATGATAATCCTAGTTTGATTGTCCAAAACCCAATGCACTCAAAAAGACTGACTGTTGGGTGCGGTTTATTGGCTGGCAGCATCATCGGGCCATATTTCTTACAAAATAAGGCCGGCAACGCAGTTAGTGTGAAAGGTGTTCGTGATATGATAACGAACATTTTATGACTCGATTTGGAGGATATAAATGTGGACGATATGTGGTTTCAACAGGACGGTGCCAATTGCCACACAGCTACAAAAAATGGCTCTGAGTGACAAATGGCCGTGTTTTCTCAGGTAATGGCGATATCAACTGACCGCCAAGATCATTAGATTTGACACCGTTGAACTTCTTTGTAGTTATTTTAGAGAAAAGGTGTCTTCGATAAGGCAGGAACAGTTCAAGATCTAAAAGATAAGACAATTCGGCACATTAACCGCATAGAACTTCAAATATGCATCAGTGCCATCGCTGCTATTCATCTTTCTCAACATGGCTCACACAGACTAATGGTTGAGACTTATAATTCACTAGGCAGTAGTTCTCTACTGACTGTTGCGTCACCTTATTTATTTATTTAAATAAAAGATCGAATAGATTGGAAAAAAGAGGCTGGGATGAGGCCCACACTGAAAACTGGGTTAACTTCGACTCCCAAAATGTTATTTTGGGAAGCGAAACCTATTGTTGATATAGATTTGAATGTAACAGAACAGAACAGTGGTTTCCCTCAAAATCCCAATATTAAAAATTAAACTGAAAACATGTGTATAGCTCTACCCAGATTTTCAGTTGGTTGCAAACTTATTTTTTTGTAAGTACAGGTCCCATATTTTAAAAGGTAATGACGAAGAAATAAACAATTTAACAGACAAATTTTATTGAATTTTTTAAATTGGAACCAGACTTCATTGTGGTTCCTAGTAAACTGATTTAAATTTGGTTAAAGAAAGGTCTCAATCTTATGACAGTAGCGATCCGCATCAACTGTAACTTTTTGCCCCTTTTCTTCGAAAAAACACGTAGTTTTGCCGGACCCTCTATCTATGATTATACTCTGGTATCGAAAAAGCTTTCCAGTGCGATATATTAGGGATACGTCTGTTATAAAAACATTTGCTGAGAAACCCACGATTTTAATCGCGTGTACCTGAAGAAAGCGGCCACGAACACGTTTGTCATACATATATTCATTCGAACTCAGCAAGTCATGGTCTTTTGAATGTGACCAATCACAATCGGTTTCCCAATACTCAAAACTGCCAAAATTACTCCATTTTTGGTGATGTCTGCCGGTAAAAAGCGGTCACGTAGACGTCTCTCATGTACATAGGTATTCGCAATCAAGGAGTCGAGGCCTTTTGGGTGAGACCAATTTTAAGTGGTTATCCAAAAGTCTAAAAACGCCAAAAACGCGTTTTCGGAAAAATCTTGAGGACAAATTCTGCCAACTACACATCTGTCGAGACCATATTTTATCAACAAATCGTAATCCATGCAATGCATTTGAAGTGATTTCCCTCACTATTTGAATTTTTGGAAAAGTTGTACGTTTGATGCACTTTTTCTCAGAACGCGGCCTTTTATCAGCTTTACTAAGACTACCTACAACTTTAATATCAACTGTTTTTTTTTTAAATCAAAAATAAGCCCTCAGCTCTTAGATTATGATATTGAAATCAAACTTATTCTTGCATATGAAAAAATTTCATTGTTAACTTTAAGTTATGGCTGAAACACAAATACACTTCACCTGACGTTTACAAGTTCAGCCATAGGAATTCATATTCATAGGAATAGTTCAAATTTGATGAACATTTGCTTTGTCTGACAGCTCAACAGCTATAAAAAGTTCAACAAACAAAATATATTTGCATTTAGAGGGATAACCATTGTTTATTAGAAAAAGTTAAAAGGTAAGTTATTGAAATATACATAGAATAACTTTTTTTTTTGTAGAACAGAAAATGAGTTTCCAAGAACTCCTCATAGATTGAAGAACTCAGTAGATTTAGCTCCCGGAACCACCAACGTCTCTCAGTCTGCGGATCTTCTTACTCCATGAGCTGAACATACTCATGATAAGCTGTGTAAGCTACTTCCGTGATGAAATCAATTTCAAAATTCACATCTTTTGCTGCAAGTAAAATCAAAACAAACTATTGAGAAAAATACCAGCTACTAATGACAGAATTATCATTAAAGAAATGCCATATTAGAAAATAATCGTCTACCTATGCAAGAAATTGGCAATTATGAAGAAATTAAAAGAGACATTGGTAGCAGATACACACAGAAAAATAATGCAATGTAAAATCAAAGGGAAGAATAGTTGATTTTTATAAAACGCGATCTGTTCTTTGTTAAATGATTTAATTACGATTCAATGTTGTTTCATTTTGATTTAATATTAAATCATGTCATTGTGTACAATAATATCAATAATTTAAAAATACGCAAGGTATGGAAGACAACACAAGAAGATTCATGTTAAAATTACATTGCTCTATATAGAATTGACATTCAACAATGTTAAAATGAAATGCTCAATACAAAAATTCCATTATAAAATTGTTTATTGTTAAAATAAAAGTATTTGATCTTAGAAACATCTTGAATAAGTAAGTGGAAGCTATTTGAAATAAAAATCCTTATGTTTGTTGATTTAATTAGATTGGGTCGTGTTGAAGAAATCGAAACGCTTACACAAAATCATATATATTGTTGAAATTGAATTTTTTTCAGAATTAAAGTACAATTAATTTTACTTTTTAAATGAAATATTTATTATGA
Source organism: Eupeodes corollae (assembly GCF_945859685.1). NCBI lineage: Eukaryota > Metazoa > Arthropoda > Insecta > Diptera > Syrphidae > Eupeodes > Eupeodes corollae. The sequence continues at coordinate 85,656,061 of NC_079147.1, forward strand.
AAGAAAGTTGAAAATATAAATATCTGAAATTGAGTTGTATTCTGTATTCCCCACATAAATACCCTGTTATTTAATTTAGGAATGACAAAAACTATTCCGTTACAAAGAATGTATTGTAATAACGCAATCACACGAATTCAATTTTGTTTCAAAATTTAATCATATTCAAACAAGATTGGGTCGTGTTAGAACAAATCGAAGCTCCATGAAATTAAATTGATAGTTCTTATTTTAATATGAGATCTTGTTGAAATAAAATTATTATGTATTGAATTCTACAAAATTAATATGAAGTGCCGTTATTTTTCCGAACTAGGTAACTGGAAAACATTTAGACAAAGTCTATCAGTTCATTTATATTATAGTCGTGTCTCGTGTTAGAAGGATTTTATGAAGTGAAAAGTTTCTTAGTGAAAAGTGGGTTTAAATAAGTTCAAAAGAAAACGAATATTCTTCTGTTCATTCACAATAGGTTGAAGTAGATGAAACAATAAATTTTGTAACGAACAGTGAAGTCAATATAATAATAAGCCTACCAATTATTCAAGAAAACAAAATGAACAAAAAGATAAGTTGGACGATTTATTGAACAAATTAAATTGACTTGTAACAAGAATATATTCAAGAAGCTATTCAACCGACTGATCTCCGCGCGGCTTTCCAAGAAACATTATTCAGTTGGAGAAAGAGTGAGATATTTGTTCATGTACTTATTTATTTTTATATTTAATTGTTTTCCTGTCTACTTATAACATAGTTTGAAATTGATGATGATACCCTTTCGATTTTTGGTTGGGAAGCCAGACCAGTTTTGCGACAACATCAACTATTTCATGAGTTTGGGCAAGTCGGAACTTAAACCTATCTAAGGTAGACAAAAAATAATATTTTTAATAATTGAATAATGTTTAAATTTTGTTTTTAGAAGTTAAAACTAATTTTTTTAGTTTTAGACTTTAGATATCGATCAATATAATTTTGGGTGACATTTATTGCAACAGCAGCAGGATTTTCCAACATAATTAGAAGACATACTGAAGCGATTCAATTATGAAATAAAAGTAGGCATATTTTAAGAGTTCACAAGCCTCATTTACGTCTTTTTTTTAGGAATTATGGGTAAATATATTTAAGAAACAAAGATTTGAAATTACTGTTTAACATTAATATACGTAAACAAATACAAAAAAAATAATAAAATATTTAATGTAACTAACATATTTGTTTGCTTTTTATTTATACCTGTTTGTCATTTTGACAATCAAACAATATCTTGCAACTGACGTTGAATCATGATGCAATAAATTAACATGACAACTAATTGATTTAAAAGGAATAATCACGTTGTTTTACCATGGAGATCGATTTATTTCAATATGATTTATCGTTTTGTTTCAATAGGTGGATCAAAACGATTCAAAAGGAAAAGTCATGTTGTTTTAACACGTGAACAAATTTATTTTAACAGGATTAGTAAAATTGATTTAACATGATGATCAAAACGATTCAAAAGGAATGTTCGAATCAATTTAAAAGGAAAACTAAATTGTTTTAACAAGGTCTTCCAAGTTGATTCAACATGACCATAAAGATGATTCAAAATGAATTATAAAGTTATTCTAACATGATATCAATATCAATTTAACTTTAATTCACATGTTATAATAACATGATTTAAGATTAAATTAATTTTATTTTTTTTACGAAAATAACATATTAAATCAACATGAAACATCTATGAAGCAAAATCATTGGTAAAAAATGTTGAATCATGTTTATTTTTTTTTAATTTACATTGGTTTTTCTCTGTGTGTATTGAATCAGTGCTTAAACAACAGGAGGCCGGCGGTCTGCTTCGATTTTTTGAAAAAAAATTTCTTCAGAGACGAAGCACATTTCTCACTCCATGGGTATGGTAATACACAAAAAATCCTCAAGTATTGAAGAGGGGCCATTACATCCACAAAAAGTCACTGTTTGGTGCGCTTTTTGGTCAGGAGGTGTGATTTGACCTTACTTCTTCGAAAACGACTATGGAACGATTGTCATCGTCAATTCGGAGTGTTATGGTCATATGATTAGCGACTTTATTTGGTATGATATTTAAGAATACGAATTGGAGACTATGTGGTTTCAACAAGACGGTACCACATGCCACAAAACTAGATCGAATATTTCTTTATTGCAAGAGACATTTCCTATACAAAAATAAATTGGGTATCTCAACAATCCGTTGAGGACTAGGGCCTAGTGACTTACAACTTTTCCTGTGTGCGAGTAATGTTGTCAGGAATCGAAGGGACCTACAGTTTTAAGCGTAACCAGAACCGCTAATTTGAAAATTTGCATGACAAGAATTACTCTTAGAGAATTTGTCAATTCCTCGCAAGAGGAGTTACCCGTGAAAAAAAAAACTTTAGATGGCACAGGCAGGGATCGAACCCAAGACCCTTGGCATGACAGTCCAATGCACTTTTTTTTTTTTTTTTTTTTTTTTTTTCTAATTCATTTTTATTTATTCAATCTTAAACCTATCTTAAAGCTAGACAAAAATTCATAAAACTAGCCTAATTATCCATAACTTACAACTAACTTAATGGTCCCATACGGACACTCTAAGTTAAACTATAACACTTAAAACTAATGCCTTTCGGCCCTAAGATCTATTTTACTTCATTTAAATTTTATTTCATTTATTTTTGTATTTATTAGAAAATTTGAACAAAAAACTAATATCAATATCCTTTTTTTATTTATTTTTACTTACAAACTACTTAAAGTTAGGTCCTTAAATAAAACTTAAAACTAACTTAAACTACCTATTCTAGCTATAAACTACTTAAAACTAGAACAACCACAGCAGCAAATCTAACGTTTATTGATTTTATATTTTACTGTCTTTTTTTTTTTTTTTTTTTTTTTTTTTTATTCCATGTTTTTTTTTTTTTTTTCTTTGATTTTTTTTGTTTTTAATTTTCTTTTGTATTTTTTTTCTTTTTATTTTTTAATTTTTTTTGTATTTTTTTTTTTTGTGCCACCATGCCTATTCTACTTAAAACTAAACCCTAAAACTATAAAACAAGTATGTAAGCCGGCCAAGGCTTAAACCCCATCCCGACTACCCATTATCAAGTGCCGATTGAAGCCACCAAAACTGGTTCTCCTGCTTCACCCTATCAGTTCGGTCCCGTTCGGACACTGCCCTACTGAACCGAAGGAGCTCTGCTCCGCCTTGTGCCATGACGTTCCGATTGTACAGGAGTCGCCTATCCACGGTTCTTCGTCTGACGTGGTAGATTAACGGGACTGCCAATCTATCCTGTATCAGACCGCATTTGTCTAAAAAGAGGAATGCCTCTGGTGGAATGAAGCCGCTCAAGCGTGCACTCTCTAAATACTCGTCGTTCGGATAGAACGCCCCGAAAATTAAATTGTTGGTCGAAGACATAGCTCTTGCAATGTGACCTCGAACGAGTTTTATCACGAAATTGTCAATTCTGTTGATTCGAGCCCCGTTGTACAGGACCTCGTTGGAATAATAATGCACATAAGAAGATTCGGCTGTTCGATATAAGCCGGTACAGCGTCGTAAACACTGCCGCTCGAACACCCGAAACTTCTCCATCTGGGAAGGGGCAACGTTGAACCACACAGGACAACCATACACGATCATTGGCCGTATGAGGGCCTTGTAGCAAATTACCTTCACTCTGGGTTCAAGCCGACTGCTAAAAAACAGCCGTTTCGTCAGAGCGAAGGCTCCTCTGGCCCTGGTCAGAGCAGCATTTATATGTCTGTCGAAATATAAATACTGATCTAACCAGATACCGAGGTACTTCACTACACTTTTGCTCGCTAATGGCTGCCCGTGAAGATCAACGATGACCATCTTGCGCCAGTTCTTACACGTATCCCTCGTGGCCCTAGCCAACGGAGTCCGGAACAGAATTGTCTCTGACTTCTGGACATTTATTTTCAGTTTCCAGTCGTCGCAATATCGCTGAATCTTGTCGAAATCACGCTGCAAGAGAATTCTAATGACCTCAACCTTTCGGGCCGTTCTGTACGCAATTAGATCGTCGGCGTACGCAATTGCCTTTGTAAGACTACCTATCAGATCGCTGGTGTAAATGCTGAAGAGAATCGGCGAATTCACCGCTCCCTGTTGAAGACCATTTTTAATTGAGAATGTTGTGGTAGAAGTTACATTGCCACTTTTGACAACAAACTTTCTACCGTTAAGCATATCATAAATTATATACAACAATGGCTTGCTTATGCCAAGCCTGCTCAGTTTTAGGTAAAGACCCTCTAACCATACGGTGTCAAAGGCCTTTTCCAAATCAACCAGGACAGCACCTGTGCATTGTTGTTTTGATTTATTCCATTGGATATCAGAAACGAGTTTAGACGCAGCATGAATTGTGTCATGACCCGCCTTGAACCCGAACTGTTTATCCGGAATTATTTTGTTGTCCGCAGCCCACTTAGTCAGAGCCCTATTAATGATCTTTTCGAAAACTTTGCTGATGCTCGGAAGAAGACTTATCGACCGAAGATTTGACGGGTTGGAGTTGTCCTTTCCCTTTTTCGGGAGAGGATGAACCACAGCGGTCTTCCAATGCACTGGATAATATGCATTATTCAGTGCATTATTGAAGAGCGTGGTGTAAATGTCAATTGCTTCCATCGGTAAATGTCTAAGTACAACGTTGGATATACCATCGACACCTGCTGACTTTTTGTTTTTTATTGAATTAAAGATGAGCTGAAGCTCAACCTTCGTCACTAACAAGGGACTTGGTCCCGTTTGCTCGGCGATTATGGCATTTGCCAAGGAATCGTCATTGAACCGTATGAAACCGCGGTTCTCAGATCGCCATTGTGTCATATCATTTCGAAGGTAAAAGTGATTAAGTAGGGCTCTGTTTTCCAGGTCGTGGTTGGGGCGAGTGCTTACATTCACCTTGTACACTTGCTGGAAAGCAGCTCCCACCGCCTCCACTTTTTCCTTCGGATCTTCAATTATGTAAAAGTCATCGTCAAAGATGGCTTCCTCTGGATCTATTTGCGCAGTCATGAGTACGTCTCTGTTCTCTTCAGTTCTTTGGAGTTTAAGACACGGAAGGTCATTATCGTTTTTCTTCCTGAATATCTTGTTGATTTTGGGGAACATACTAGGGTCACTCGAATTAACTGACCGGATCTTGCGGTCCCAGTACTTGTTAATTGATAGCCTGTAGTTCTCCTTAATCAACAGATTGACATTTTTTATTGATGACTTCAGTGTCCTAACCTCCAAGTCGTGTGGGTCTGTAAGTCGTCTGTACAAGTTTTTGAGTCTTGTCAGTAAGCCACTCTTGTGCTTTCGCAGTGCGTCAATTGTCGCGTTTCTGTAAGCGTCCATTTGGTCCCGTTCTCTGTACTTTGGGATTGTCCGTTCCATCGTTCGTTTTATTGTTTCGTCCATCTGTTGTAAATGTTGGTCAATTTCTGTATTTGTCAGGTTTCTGTTGTTTGGTGGGGCTATGTCACTCGAACGAAGTTCTCTCGCTAAGGCGTTGGTGAAACGAGGCCAACGCATCTTACTGTAATTGTAAGAGTGCGTTGCAACGTATTCCTCCAACTCTACGCGTTCGTTCGGAATCTGCATTACAGCAGCCAGTCCGCAGTGATCACTGTCGTACTCGACTGTCTGTAAGCAGTTTCGAGGGTGATTACCTACTTTGTCTGTTACTGTCAGTCTAGTATCGTACAGCAAAAGATCCAGAAAGGAGCCGCTTCTTGGATACGATGGCTTTTCGGTAGCCAACAGGTCGATGCCATATTCAACGCTGTAAAGATTCATCAAATTAAAAAGATGATTACCTCTGGGATTACTATGTTGATTTCCCCAATCTTCATGTTTTGCGTTCAAATCACCGGCCATGATGAAATAGTTTTCTTCCAAGCTCAGTTTCAGTTCCCTAAAAAGAATCTCGAGTTCTGAAACAAAGTAAGTAACCTGCGGAGCTCCAGCCGCATAAGCAGCAATCATATACATCCGCTTCCCTTGAGTGAGAGAGATGCATACAACGCAAACTTCTAGCGTCTTGAGCTTTCGCAATTCATTGTTGTATATGACTTTATAATTAATGCCTTTTCGTATAAAGAGAGCGACACCACCCCCTTGAGTGGAGTCGGGCCGGTCTCTTCTTACGATATTGTAATTTTTATGAGTCAATTTGTGTTTGTGGTTTAGCTTAGTTTCGCTAGCCATAAACACATCGGGACTGTAGTCTGTCAACAATTGGAACATATTGGCTCTTCGTTCAATCCTAATCAGTGAATTTACATTCACAGCTAGGACTTTAAGGCGCGTCTCCGGCAGCGCGCCCATTATGATCTAAATTGCGCCAGGCCAGGCAACAAAGAGTAGAGATGATCTACCCTTTTGCCTTGCTCCTTTATCTGACTTTGCAGTCCTGTTAGTTGACCTTGAATACTCAACAACAAGGCTACAATGTCAGGCTGCACCTCTGGTGCCTTAGGCACAGGGGCCTTTGGGGCAACCGTTGGTGGAGCCTGTCTCGTGTTCCCATTCCCTGACACCATTTGGGCGTAGGAAAATTTGGGATCTACGAATTTTTGTGTTGGAGCCTGTCGACTTTTTTCGGCTTTTTGACTGGCCTGTTTCTGTTTCATTTGTTGGACCTTAGGGCAACCCCTATAGTTAGCGGGGTGCCCTTGGTTTCCACAAAGGACACACTTGAGCAGGGTCAAATCCTCAACCCGCTCATTCCCCAGCTTGCACTCTCCTTCTTTGTGGGTTTCTCCGCACCTCACACAACGCAACTGCATATTGCAGTTGGCATTGGCATGGCCAAACCTCTGGCACTTCGTACATTGTAGAATGTCGTCGTGCCTTTTTAATGTCTCCCAGCGTACAGCTTGATTGTCGAGAGATTTGATTCCCTTGACACTATTAACACTGCTTTGGGGCGATAATGTTACGAGGAACATTGGCAGCCTATAACCCCCTCGTCTGGACTTCACCGTAGTGAAAGGCTTGACCCCGATAAAATCGAGATCGTCACTAGCTTTTTGGCGGAGCTCAGCTAAGAGCTCCTCCGGTTCCGTGCAGGAACTTATGCCCTTCAGAAGGACCGTCTTAAATTTCTCACATTTGGGCGTGAAGCTGAAGAACTCAGCTGTGGCCTCTTTTAATAACTCTTTCACTAGCTTGTATTCGGCCAGTGAGAAGCACTGCACCGAATACCGCTTTTCTTTTTCGTTCAAAATATTAAGTAAAAAATTCCCCTTAGTGGCCGACTTACATACCTGTTTCAAGTCCTGCAGGTCAACCTGATAGGTTCTAATTGGTGGCACCTTCTCCTTGGGCTGTGGTTGTTTCTGGTGTTGCTGCTGCTGTTTTTGCTGCTGCTGTTTCGGCTGCTGCTGTTTCGGCTGCTGCTGTTGTTGTTGCTGCTGCTGCTGTTTCTGCTGCTGTTGTTTTAGCTGTTGTTGTTGCTGCTGTTTGGCCTTAGCCGACGTCGATGGGCCCTCAGCAATTGGGCCTGTCGCTGCTGCTGGCTTCTTTTTATTTTGCTCCGCTCCTGTGTTTTTGGGAGCGGGCTTGGGTGGTGGTTGTTTTTGCTGCTGTGGTTGTTGTTTTTGTTGCAGTTGGCGTTGCGCTGCCTCTTGCTGCCGGCGCGCTTCCTGCTTAAGCTTAAGTTGACTGAGGAGTGGCTCTATTTCCTCCTTTAGTTTTTTTAGGCTTTCTTCAAATTTACTGATGGCAGCCTGTTTAGTTTGCAGTGCCTCCATCAGTTGATTCTCTTCTTGGAGGATTTGGTCCACCTCCCCCTCCAACGATTTATTTGTTGGCGGTTCTGGCTCCGATAGGATCTTGTTCCTATATTTCGGTGACCTAAACTGCCCTTCTCCACCCTCTGAGACGTAATCTGGGCTTCCAGAGTCGTCACTCTCCGATGTTTCGTGCTCTGACGTCACACCTTTCGTCTTTTCTTCCATTTTTTTTTTATTAGCGTTCCGCTTAGCTGGATTGGTTCGCTTTACCAAATTGGGAGATTGCCTCTTTCTCTTAACAATGGCCCATTGGTCCGTTGACTGGTCTGATGTTGTTTCGGTGATTTTTTGTACCGCTGCTTGCGCCACAGTAACATCACCTGATGTATTGGCAGAGGTATCTTTCGATACCCCTGCTTTCCTCTCCTTCTCCATTTGCTTTTTTTCCCAATCTATAAAATCTACGATTTCACGATTGTGAAAAAAAGCTTCAAGATTTCTAGTGCACTCCGCACGGGATTCGAACCCACGACCCTTGGAGTTGTGTTCGGACGCCACCTCTACTAGGCTACCGATTAGTTGTTGAAAATGTGGCTTACTGCCTTCTTAAAAGGAAAACCCTACAAATGCACTTTTTAATTTTAAATTAACTATAAATCACTTGTAAACACTTGCTATCTCTTTGGAAGTCAAAGAACGACTGTCCAATGCACTTACGATCATGCCACGGGTACTACCGCTTGACTTTTTGATTGTTGCTACGCGAAAGACGTTTTAATGCAGATGAACTTTTGACTTTTGAGCACTAAAAAAACAACATTTGTCAAGTTATGGTTGAAATGCCGCCCAATGTGTGTGAAAAAGTGTTTAAAAATTACCTTAAAACAATCGATGCTTGTAACAATTCGCGTGGTATCCATTTAAATGATGTGGTGTTTCACACATAATTTCAATATTCAATTGACATTCATTTAATGATTTTCGTAAAATTTTAGACAACTCGTCAGATGGACAAGGATGGAAAGTTATCAATGTGGGTGGCATCCCAGCTTCTTTTTCATGTTTGTTTAAATTGCTAAAAAAAAACCCACTCTATTTTCTTAAAAGTCTTTTCTGCACATCTTGAAATCATTATATTTAGATAAATGTATTTGAAGTCGATATCTCTGAAGGTTCTTGAGATATGGCAGACAAAAAAAGATTCCCTTAAGCATGAACTTACTTATTTTTACGGCCGCACAGACATCTTTCTAGAGTTCTTAAAACGTCGAGAAAAGCCATCATATTTAATTAAATAAATTGGACGGATTAAAATTTAGCATATGTGATGAAAACGCATTTGTATCTAAATCTCCTATAATTTATTGACTATAAATCTAAAGTGTATCTACAGCACAATATTTTTTTTTAATTTTAAGAAACAGTCCCATGTCGACCTGTTCTCAAATTAAAATTCTTTTCAATTAAATGTGACGAAATACAATTTTACGCTTCACATAGAACTATCTATAGCTTCCATTCAATTTTATAAATCGCGTGAAATATTTTATAATGTGATTGGACATAGAAATTGTATTATGATGCGTTGCCGTTGCGTATGCCTATATACTCGTATATAAATTTAGTGCGTGCGATGTAATTAAGTTTGTCGTTTGTTCGTGATGATGTGCCATAGAAGCCGTTAAGATGATTTAGGAGTCAATGAATTTCACTTTATGCGAAGCTTCTATTCAATTAAGATTCATGATGTCGCAACCTCAAACAACGATGACGACAACTTTAATAGCAGTTAGCAGCTATAACAGCTTACAGCCAGCAACAATGATATAAGTCGCCTTCGGTCAAGTTTTAAACAATTAATTTTAAAATTTAATTTTATTAAAAGGTTATGCCATCCTTTTATGGGTGAGTTTATAGAAATAATGTAACTTAACTAAAGTTTACCTTTTAAGAGCATCAAACTTACCTTTGTATGTAATAATTTTTCGTAAAGGAACGTGGACTATGAATTATAGCTAAAGTTAGATTGATATACAAGAACCAGATGGTCAGGAAAATTATTACTTTAGTCAATATGTATTACGACCCTCAACTATAAATAGAGCTTATGGCTTAAATGGCTGAAGGGGGTGCTTATAGTTTATAAGTACGTACCTTTATCTATGCTGCTTAGATTTATGATGATGGGAAAAGGTAGGTCTATAAATAACAAATTTTTAGTCAAATTAAATTAAATTTCAAGTCTGTTAAGTTGCAAACTTCATGAAAGAAAGACAAAAAATTGGATTGTTTCCAAAACATTTGAGCCCCAAAAGTTGTATTTTATCTCACAATTAACACCATCAATACCTAATAAAAAAGAAAAACAATTCCGAACGAAAAAATCGATGATATTATTGATAAAAATAAAAACCTATTTACATGTCGCCACTAACATGAAAGTCCTTTCACCACCACCACCGCCGAAGCCGTCATGATTTTGTGGAATCCCCCCTTTTTGCTTCGGTATCCTTACATCCTTACACAGTACGAGTAAGTAAACAACTGCTTTTCCAAAAATTTTATAAAATAAAACAACAACTTATGCAGTTATCTGAAAACGTAATATCAATTTTATACGCAAGTTACAAGCCATACCACCTTCCGTAAAAAAAAAGACGAAAACACCAAAAGAAACTCCTTTACCAAACCCCAAACATAATTTAATCAACCGAAAAGTAGGGCAGTCTTAAAGAGTAGTAAAAGAAGGTAGAAGGCAAACACCACTGTACTCTGTACGACTACGAGACGTACTCGTTTTTCTTTTTTTTTCGTTTTGGGGTGGTTTTTGTAACCTACCTATTCAAGTGGAAAATTGTTGAGGTTGTTCGGGTTTACCCTTTCACTTGTTCCTGCTGTCTGCCGGGTAAATTTAAGAATGCTTTTTTTTGTTTTTCATTTTATTTTTATTTTTTGGTTGGTTCAACTTTTAATGTTGAGTTAGTGTGATTGCCAACAGCAACCGAAAATTTTGGCCATGTTATTGGATTGGATTTGATACAATGAAAGGGTGGAAAATAAAAAGCTGAAAGAAGTTAGTAAGCGATTTAAGGGAAAAGAATTTTGTGGTTGAGTTATGGAGGAATTGAATTTATAATCAGTGTTTCAGAATCTCTGGAAAATGTTGAAAATTTAAGTACTAAAAATGTCAATGAATAAAAATTCAGCTGAATTTTGTCGGGCGTGAAAAGAAAATCTTCAAAAAGTTCTCCCAGAAATTGGATGATCCATAAAGTTATGATTATGATCTGTTAAAGGAAGGGTTTACCCATGAAATAACTTTGAGCTATAAATACCGCTTCAGGAATGCACAGAGAAAGTTCCTAGAATTTTTTAATATTGAATGTCGTCGTTGGAAGGTTAAAAAAATCGAACATGATTATAATTTTACCAGGTCGATTTTTAAATTATCTTTAAACTTATTTTAACTGTTTTAAATGAGTTTTCATTGTTTAACTCATCTGTTGGAATTTTTAAAATTAAATTTTGTTAAATAATTGAATTAAATTTAAATTAAAAGATTTGTCAAATTAAAAACTATGAATTGTGGTTAAAATTAAGACTACGTGTTTAAGTTATTTGGTTAAATCCTCCAAATGTCCGTACAATCGGAAAAATCGAAGGATGTGAAAGTGTGCTTCCTCAAACAGCTCGTACGTACCTTAAAAAATATTTCTTCTGCTTGCGAATGTTAGATTAATTTTTAGTTAGTTTATTGACTTTAAAATTTGAATACTGTTCACATTTTTCTTTGTACGTTTATCAAGTTTTAAAATGGTTTTGCCGATGGCCTTCTACCAGATTTACATTTACATTTTAATTTTTATAATAATAATACCGAAGAAAAATCAATCCAATATAACGATTTTAAGAATTTAATTTAACAATTTTGTAAATAATTTTGTATACATTAAAAACTAAGACACTTAAACAATATTTGTTTAAGACATCCCACCCTCGTTCTCCTTTTATCAATTTTATGGTTTCCTCTAGAATGAGTGGGGGAGAAGGGGGTAAGACGGGGTACTTAAGGTTTGAACCTCAATAAAACTAACATTTTCGTATCTGATTTTTTTTTTAATTTCAATAATCATCTTTGGTAATCAGTCTTACATAATTTATTTCAATTAGAAACATATTTTAAATAATTAAATGAAAAATTGACAAAAAGTAGACAAGTTCAGATCTCCTTATCATGCCCCCTCCGTAGGGTAAGATGGGGTTAAAAACAATAAAATTAATTTTTGTTGAAAAAATTCGCTAGCATACGTTGCATCTTCATCTTTAGCATCTATACCAGCACAGGCAGCCTAGCCTTCATTCGACTCCAAATAATAACCATTACAAAACAAAAATGGTGTACTTTCAACTTCACTATCACTGGTCTCTATTGATGAGACATATTAAGATCCTGTTTTCTTTTTGGCCACTTTTTTTATCAGCCGAAAATTTTGTTTTGGTTTTCGTAAATTTTCTTATTTCTTTGCTTTTTCTGCTATATGGCGGTGAAGTTATAGTTGCGATTTTTACTCGTTAACGCGAGAAGTTTTGGGTGTTACTGGAAAGGGCGTTATTTGCTGGGGAGTGGTTACTGTAAATGTTGATTTTTGTGGATCATTTGATGTCTTGTTCATTTCAGTGTCATCAAACCAACTAGAACATCCAGACTAAGGGGATGATATTGTTGTAGGAATTATTTCATGACAGTTTGGTTCTCTTTCAATATTTGGTTGTGGTCTGTTACAGTTTTAGCTAAAATCTGGGATCTAAACAACGGTGCTGCAGCAGCTGCTAATTGTTTTTTTACACAAAAACAGTGGCGTCGTCGATCTGTCACTGCATCGACTAAAAGCTATTATGGCCGCGATGCGTCACGCGCAGTAACGTCTTACCCCCCTCTTCCCTACATCAATTCCAAAGTATCTCTTGCGGAATTTTTTCTTCGATTGCATATACCATAGAAGAAGATCTGGACGGCGAGGAATAAACTTTAAGCTGAGAAGTTCACCTCTGACTTTAAAGATTGTACTGATTTTGCGCATGGTGTTTTCGGCCAAGAAGGTTATTTTTGTAACAAAAAGTAGTTCATTTTACTGTAGTAAGCTATGTATGATGATGGTTACGCTTCATCAATTAGAAGAAGAAAGGTTGTCTTCAGTTGATATTGAAAAAGTTGTTGAGCAATCGTTCGCCGTACCACTCACCTAAGCATGCTCCTCTAGAATTAGCAACGGAATCCTGGTTTCTCCCATCTCCATAATTCTTGCCACAAAATTAAAGCTTAATTTGAGAGTATCCAAGAAAAGGAGGCCTGTTCCTGTTTCTAAGTGCAGCATATTGTTAGGTGTCGAACTCGACAGCCTTAAGGCGATTTGGATGAAAAAACGGATGAACTTTTCCACTCTGTCGAACGACATGTATCCCCACACTTTCGCTCCGTTAAAAAGAATTACAGTTACAGTTGCTCGAAACACTTTGTATTTAGAAATATGTGAAACGTCTCTTCTCAAACACGCTTAGCTTCCGCTACTTTTGTTTGGAGGTGTCTATCAAGATTGAGATTTGAATGAATCAATACACCCAGATACTTGTATTACTTCTATTTCTTCGACTTCTTCTTGAAAGTCCCTTTTTGCCATTCTAGAGTATATCCCTCCACCGCTTCTAAATATCATTATTTTTTAATTATTTAAAAAGGTTTTTCCTTATTGACCGCAAAAATCGTGATAAAAAGGAAAAATTTGTTGTTGTTTTTAAATTTTAATTCTTTTTATCCAAAACGAATGCATTTCGGTTCTCAGCTGCGGAACCATCATCAGCGGACGACAATTAAACAAAGTCTATTTTTCACCAGCTGCATTCCGTCTATAGATTCGGCTTGGAAGACTATATCGTCATGTTTTTTGTTTTAATGACTGCTTATATTTTTGAAGAAATTCCATAATAGTAAAGCTTATAGAAGAGAGATTCAATAGCAATAGAGTCGGAAGCTGCCCGAAAGTCGTCGAAAAAAACTTACAGCTGTTTGCCATTCTTCTGTTAGATAGATTTCGGCTATATTCACTAAAGAAAATATTTGATCGATTGTTGAGTGATTTTTTCTGAACCCTGCTTGAAACTCAGTGCGTGACTGACGAGCCGTCTACCTTAATACATCGCGTCGTCGTGCCCAACAATTGCACCTCTCACGCTGGTAGTTGATAAACTTTATGCATAAATACTTTCGCTTAGAAGGTGCTATTGACTCAAGGACTAAAGCCCCTTGACCATTTCAAGGGTCGTCAATGGTCAGAATGGTGGCAAGAAATGGCAATAGTGGATTATCAATTTAAGAAGAACATCATCTTAAGTGATGAGGCACATTTTCACCTAAGTGGATTCGCCAATAAGCAGAATTGAGGTATTTGGGCGAATGATAATCCAAGAGTGATTGACAAAAAACCAATGCACCTAAAAAGATTGACTATTTGGTGAGGTTTATGGGTCGGCGGCATCATTGGGCAGTATTTTTTTTTGCCAAAATTTGGCTTACACGCAGTTACTGTGAATAGTGTTCACTATCGTGGCCCGAATCTTAAGATAAATATTTAAACCACATGTATTTTTAACAAGGGGTAGCCACTGGCCGCACAGCTCAAAGAACAATGGTTCTTTGGGCTATAAATTCAATGGCCGTATTATCTCACGTGCCACGTGATGTCAATTGGCCGCCAAGACCAATTGATTTGACACCTTTGGACTTCTTTCATTGGTGTTAATTGAAAGAAAAGGTCTACGTCGATAAACCAGCAACAATTCAAGATCTAAAGGATTAGATAATTTGGCACATTAAAAGCATAGAGTAAAGTTTTGCAAAGTATTATTAACAACATTTATAGCCAAAGGCACCGTTTTTAACCATTTTTAACAATAAGCAAAGCTTAAAAGTTGATTTAGCTCGTTTTAACCGATTTTACCATGTAACCTTCTCTTAAAATGTTGTTAAAATTTAAAACCACGAAATGCAATGCAACTTTAACCAATTTGAAGAATTCTTATGGCATTTTCCTTTTAAACTTTTAAGATCAATGAATGAAATAGTCCAGTCTAGAGTCGGGAATTGCAATAAAAAGGTTCGCTTAAGTTTGTTTTCTTTGTTTATTTCCAAAAACTGTCACTGTTTAGACATGTTTGGATATTCATGAAAGGTTAAAAATTTTGAAGTCGCTTTAGAACGTTGTTACATACTTGAGTAGGGTGGGGCTACATTCCTGTGTGACCTAGGGCTTCAACCAACAAACTTCTTCATGAAGCTCGATCTCTATCTAGATGTCGCCAAATGCGCATTTCAAGTTGAATGATCTGCCGTCTTCCTTTACTGCTTTCCTATGGGCGTAGATTTGAAGACTTACCGGGTTGGAGCATTGGTTCCCATGCCCTCTGCGTGACCCAGCCATTTCAGTCGTTGGACTTTTATCCTTCTGGCTAAATCTACGTCGTTTCACCTTTTCCTTCCGTGATTCCCGTATGCACCTTCTGTGCATACGGAATTACACAAAGAACTTTCCTCTTGAAACAACACAAGGTGCTTTCATGGTTCTTTAGTCATAGTCCATGCTTCTGCACCGTATATCTGGACGGTGATGATGAGGGTCTTATATAGCGACTTATAAACGATGTTAAGAAGACTGATTCCCCTACAGTTGGTGCAGTTTAGAGCATAGGGCAAACAATACTGATGTTCCAGTCTGCAGAAGTGGTCCTTCCATATCCTCAGCATTGACTGCGGTTCAACTATGATGTTTCTTAAAACTTTGTAGCCTTCTACAACGAGTTACTGGACCGAGTCGATGTTAGCTCCGTGGAAGATTCGGACAATTATCTTATGTAGGGTTTTTGATCAGTTCTAGTAAGTCGATACTGTTTTTGTTTTCATTTGTTTGAAAGTTAGGGCAGGTCGTTAGAAAATTTTCTATTGTCATTTTTGCTGAGTTATTGCAGTAGGATAGCAGTATTCATTTCTGAGGTTATTTTGGATGTTTGGCTGCAACGCACAAAGGCTTAATAAGTTGAAATAAAAATTATTTATGCCTGTTAAGGTTAGGATGTTTGTTCCATTCAAATATTCAATTATAAAACCTTGGCTATTATTGATACTGTTAATATTAAAGACTGGATTCGAAGAGTTGGTAGCTTGCGTAGCAGCGTAGTTAGCTGTCTTGAATCCAGGCTAATTTTAGTTTGTTGGTGTACTGGGATAATTTGTTACGAATCGTTGCAATCGGAATTGTTTAAGTTGAAAACTTATTTCAAAGTGTATAGGCTATCTGAGAAAACACAAAATTTACCACTTATCTTTTCTGCAAACTCAATAACACTAATTCTGCTCCAAATATTGAGCTGAGTTCAGTTAAAGTACTTGCTTGAATCGTACTTCC
This sequence comes from Eupeodes corollae, assembly GCF_945859685.1. Taxonomy (NCBI): domain Eukaryota; kingdom Metazoa; phylum Arthropoda; class Insecta; order Diptera; family Syrphidae; genus Eupeodes; species Eupeodes corollae. Next base: position 85,672,305 of record NC_079147.1, read on the forward strand.
TTATTGATCAACGACATATTTTTGAGCCGTCGGTGTACAAGAAGCCAACATTTTTCGAGGCAAGATGGTGTGCAACTTTATTGTAAGGCTGTCTGAAGACGCTAGGATCCCATGATGTTTATTTTGTTTGAAGCAATGCAGCAAGAGATATTGATGATATCGTTTTTAAGACACCAAGGAGACATAAGGACCTGGCTTTAGATTAATATAATTCATTGCAATTTGAAGGTTACTTGCTATTTGTGTTGCTCGGTATTATTTCTTATGGTCATAACACATGTTCTAAGAACCCACACTCATTATGGTATTGTTGGTCAAACTGCATAAAATATATGTACGGAGTTTGTAAAACTTACAAGGACACTGGTAATAATCTACTTGTTATTACAAATTTATCACTCAATCTTGAATTCATATGTTTGTCAATTTTTATAGTATACACATACTTTCCTAGGTTATAGCTGAGGTAAAGTTATAAAGATATAGAAGAATCGAATGTAGAAAATTCAATCCCAATTTAATCAGCACTTACCCATGAATCAAAGCTATATTCCAATCGAACTCCTTTTTTTACTATATCGTCCTCGTCACCCACAATCATTGCGCATATTATTTCAATAAAGCTCTTGTACCACATCACCCAAATCCGTTCATGTAACACTAAGCCTTTTTTGCCTTTAGCCCTGAACTGTCAAAACCAGCACCAAATCACCATCCACTTCTCACACCGTTCTAATATCAGAACTCGGTATGTCCTGGCTGGGCCGTATGGGTACCATAAGAACATCTCTATATATATACTTGAATTGAATTTCATCTGATTGTACTCATATGTACATACATAGATTTTTATATTTTCCAGATCCCAGTAAAGGAATCCTTGACTCTCAGCTCGCGTAGGTGGAATCCAAAACCTATGCAGCTTCAGTATGAACCACCCTCACTCCCTCCAACTCTGCCGCCCATTGTGATCCCTTCAGGCAAAGATGTCAATTGGTAATAAAAAGAAGAAAATAAATAAATATGTAGAAAAGAAACAAAAAAAAAAATAAGGACGAGCTCCTCACATAGAACAGCAGAGGGACGACGAAATCTCAGCTATTCTTCATTGAGGATTTCCACTAGAGAAGATGTCTGAGTTGAGCACACCATATCCTTTGGCATGATGATGATGATGGTGATGCTGATGCGATTTAGGGTTAGGGTTAAGCTCCCATGTTTCTACATATATATACCAAATCTCTCATACACTCATTTTGAGACCAAATCGAGAAAGACACCAGAGATACACCATTGAGGCTACGTTTCGGGTTCACATGATGATGATGATGACCTATCCGACCCATTTGGCATCGAATCTATGATATACTATCCTACTCCTCTTCTTCTTTATAGAAGCTCTATATAACAAGCCTTGATAAATAAATAACTTTTGGTATTCGAGAGGAAAATGGAAGACAATTGTTCGGAAGAGTGAACAAAAAATAAAACAGTTTTCTTTTTTCTTCCAATGTTCGTAACCGACGTTACGTCTCGGTCGTGTTTGCTGTGTGTATGAGTTGTTTTACACCTAAATATATTTTTATAATATATTCGACGGATATGAACCACTTTGTTCGGCTAACAAACGGCAAATTTCCACAACATCCTAGGGCACATAAAAAATGTTAGATCAGATATAGACCCCAACCCCATCAGTTCCTGGAAATGATTTTTGTTCTTTCTTTTCATTTTTATGTATGAAAACTTTCACTCTCTGCCCATCATCAGTATCACTTTAAGGTTTGGCTAGTTGAATGTAATACTACACCCTAGATGCATGCTATAAGAATAATATTATTATTAGAAAAAGTGATGTTATTTTTAAAGCCTGATTTGTTTCGTCAAATCTGTCAAAAATCATGTAATAGAGAGACAGATTTGAAACCTTGTGAATAGGAATGATAGGTAAGCATTTGTTTCGCTGAAAGGTGGTTTTACTTTTGTTACGAACAGATCTTTACAACTAATTTGAGAAAACACTTTTAATGACAACAAATAGTCTTGGACGATTGGTGACAAAGGGTGGGATTTAACACAAGACCTCTTGCATGTCTTACGCATAACCGTCACGCCTAGGATACTACGACCCCCAAGATAGCAATCATTTAATATTTAAGTTTGGAAAAAACTACCACTATCGCACCTTTTGAGGACCCGGAATATGCTTTAAGAGGAGTTGATAAAGTCCAATGGTTATGTGCATCTTTAAATTTTTTACATAATGAGCGTACACTTAAAGGATATTACTACCTTTGTTAGGCAGAGACTCAGTGTGAGCATGGTAAGGCATTCCACATTCGTGTAGTGCTGCTAAAGAAAGAAACTCTGTACTTGACAGCACAACCGAAGATGGGCTCGAGGGTATGCTGGTAAGCATTCCTAGAAGCGCGATTATTACGGTTGAACTGTTCAAGGGGAGGAATGCAACTGGCTATTTCTCTAGAGCTGTTTAACTAGGCGTAAAAAAAGGTGAAACAAGAAACTTTACAACGACATTCAAGCCACAACTAATGATGTTATTATCACCAATTTATATTATTTTAAATTAAATGCTCTAAGTTCAATACTGTCCAATAGGCTTGAATACGTTTAGGAAACCCAAACATCTAGCTGCATTTTTAGCGATTTTGGCTTTTTAATTGCGGGTTTTAAAGAAAGTGGAATACCGAGAATATCGAAACGTTCAGTCTCATTGAAGCAAGTTCCATCCTGGATAACAGTAAAGGGGGTTTATATCGCTTTAACGATGCAATACATCATTGGGTTTTTGACGTATTACATAAATTCCACTAATTTTTTATTCCTCATTGTACAATGCTGTTTAGGACGAAATTTAATGAGCTTATAATATTTTTTTTAAACTAAATGAAAAAGAGTGTTAAAGACAGAATAGAGCTCTGGAGCACACCAGCATTTTTTTTGTTGCTTTTAGACTTGAGCCCATCGAATACTATTTGTATTGAACGATCCGAAAGGTAATTATTAATCCAATGAAGGAAGGATTCATGAAAACCCGAAGCACACATACTTGGTAAGAGAGCCTGATGCCAAACCCTTTTAAAATGTCAAGTCCAATAATCTTTCTTTCTCCAAAACGGTGTCAAGTTTTGCTCTACTGTTCGGTGAGATAAACAATGAGATCACCATTGAACCTATTGCTGTAAAAGCTGCACTGTCGGTCATAAAGAAGCATTGGGTCTTCAAGCTATTTCTTGAGCGTTTCCACGACCTTAGATAGAAGGGACGAAAGTGTAATCGGTCGGTAATTAGAGGGTGAAGAAGATTCTTCTTTTTTGGGGATAGGCTTGACATATGCTATTTTTCTTCCACTCGGAAGGAGATCTTGGGAGTACGTTTAAGGACTTAATGGACTAACGTACCAACGACAGTTTAGTTAATGTTGGGTCATTTGTTTTTAGTTTTTGATTGGAAAATTAAAAAAAAATAAGATATCCCAGATGTGTTCATATTTCAATGAAAATTATTACTTAATAATTATTATAAAATTTAAAAGTAAAACTTTATTGCTGATTTTGGTTTTCGTGTAAACGACCTATAAGTTATTTAAACAATCAAAAAAAAAGTATTTATGTAACCCCATAATACAATTTCACGGGTCTCCTAAAGCCTTGAGGATATAATTTATTTACTGACGGAGAATTAATCATGTTTTATTTTATGAGAAAGCTTTTCTTTAGAAAACAGCCTTTTTGCGATGTTAAGCTCAGTCCGCCTTTGATTGACAGTTTTCCTTTTTAATGAAAAAAAAAGTCGAACATCTTCACATTTAAATTGAATGTAATTAATGTGACAAGTATGTCTTACCTTAGAGCGGTCTTTTATCTGTAGAACACATAATATTAAAATGCTTCGTCTTTTATTTTTTTTTGCATTTTATTCTTTGTCAATAAAATTTGTTAAATATATCTTTGCATAACAATGTGCAAGTACACCTGATTTATGTGCCATTATATACATTTCGTAGTCTAAGCTTATAAATTATCTTAACTGAGTACGAGAATTGATTAAAACTTAAAGTATTTTGAATTATAGGGTCCACCAAATAACTTTTATTTTTTGAAAATGCTATAAAACATAGACTTGTGCTGTGTGGCACGTAGCGCCGTAATGTTGAAACCAAATGTTGCCAATATCCTCTTCTTCAATTTTGTGAACAAAAATTCGTTCAACATAGCTCGATAACCATCGCCATTGACTCTAACGGCCACTCCTTTCTTATTTGCGAAAAAAAATGGCCCAATTATTCCTCTGGACCAAAATCCGCACCAAACACTGACTCGTTTTGGGTTTATCGGCTATTCAATGTATGCGTGCGGGTTTTCTGTGCCCCAAATGTGACAATTTTGTTTACATAACCACCAAGATCAACTATGCTCAGCGGAAGGATAAAACTAATTATCTGTCAAATCAGACATGAGCTAAGTGTTACCATTCACGAAATAAGCACTACCTAAGTTGGAAAAAAGTTAGATAGCGGACCATACGAGCTATATTTGGAAATGGCATTTCATATTTTTTTGGCTTATTGGATACAAATTAACGACCAAATTGCCATGACACAAATCGCCATTTATTTTATTCTTTATTTTACCTGACGCATAAGAAATGTTGTTTTATATTTTATTTTATTATTAAAGAAGATTATTGCAATCATTCCAATTTTTGAATTGAACATTTTGACCATCCTTGACGTTTCAATGTCCTCTTAATCTAAATTCAAAATTTAAAGAGCTTTTGCTCGTATGTTCTTACGTTCGGGATAATAATATGAATTTAAAAAAAGGGCCAAATTTGCTAGGCCCAAATTAGCCTCGAACCAATATATCTTATAGTGACTTCAGTTAAGTTTAATATTATACGTTGTAATGCGATGATAAATTTTTAAAGATTGGACAAAAAATCTATCAAGGTTTGTTTTTTATAAATCAAAAAACTCCCTGAATATCAAGATAATCGTTTGCAAAGAAAAATAACGTTTTTAACATTAAAAAAAAACTAAGTCAAAGTTTTATCATAACAAATAAAAACCTTAACAAAAAAAAACTACAAAAAGTTGAAATCAATTAGTTTTCAAATCAAATATCTTGACAGTCATGAAAGATATTAGCTCTAAACTGATTTTATCTAATAAAGCACTTTTCGTGAAAACTTTTTGTTTTTAATTAAGATGGCACAGGTTGGGATTGTATCCAAGACCTCTGGCGTGACAGCACTACACACTAACCTCCACGCCACATGTAAGAGCTGTCATAATCTTAAACACTTTAAATAACTCCTCTAACTAAAATATCTCTTTAACAAAACGACACCAAACGTTAGTGAAACACTCCTTATTTTGAACACCTGTTCAGAACATCCAGGCCAGCGGATTTATGAATGCGGAAAAAGCTTGGTCCCATAGAATCACTTAAGAGCTAAATAGCAGGTGGAGTCATAACACTCACTGGCAGCGTTAAATTAGTGGCGAATTGCCTAGCAAAGAAATCAGTTAACTCTAAAGAAGAATTCCTCATGTTTTTACGAATGACCAAAAATTTCTACTGTCTTTGGGACATTGCAGTATTTTTTGCCTTAATTTTTGGTCATGTAAAAATTTGGTCCTTCAAATATGGGCCTTGCAGGCCTTCCTGGCTTAAACTTTTTACAGTTTTCCTTAGTTAGATTGGCTTTAAAACAGCGAAAACTTATCTTTTTGACCCATATAACCACTTTAGCTGAGTTAGGTGGTTCAACTCAGCGAACATATCAACAAACACTACTTCGGATGTTGTCTGGCCCGAATGTTGAAGCCATGAAGAATTGTGTACATTAAAATCGTCCGTAAGAATGATTTCAGTGCGAGGATAGGACGAAACAATGCTTTGAATGGAATCCGACAAAGTATCTTTTGGGCAGTATTTAAAGAAGAGCGTTGATTCATTTACGACACTCAAAAATTGTTGTAAAACCTCTTGTCTTTTATATCGTTATTTAGACGGATTTTGTTCTTGTGAAAACTCCAGTTGTATTCATCCTCTTAAGTAATTCATTTGGGTCTATAAGAATATCTGTATCAGTATACCCTCCTATAAAATTTCGGTTGGTTGTCAAGTGGAGAGATTTGTTCATTTGACTTACTACACGAATGTTAAATCCTTTATCACACACAGTCTGAACCTGTCATTGCAATGTTCACGAATTCAAAACCAATATGCCCAGACATTTTCTTTTAAATCTTCTCTTCCATTCCTAATGTACTCAATGTCTATGGCATAGTAAATTATAAGGTCCTCTTTGATGGTTTTTCGATGTTATCTGGCCTAAGTAAAATGAAAGTGCGACAACCCTGAAGTACATCTTCGCATAGATTTGTTCAGAATAATAGTCTTTATCAAACATTTTTATACATCAAATATAATACTCTTGAAAACCTCGAATTATAGAAAATAATAGTTGTATTGAATAAGCAACAACATTTTAAATATAAGCTTTTAGCAATTTAACTACATTCAATAAAAAAAAGATTGGAAATTTGATTGCATCCCACCCAAAATGGTATTTCATTTATTTTAAGACTTTAGAAAATAATCAATTCTTCAAACTGATGTCGAAAATTGTTAAAGTAAAATGTGGATCCCAATTTCCGAAAGTTCATGAAAACCAAAAACGCAGAGTCGGCTAACCGCCCTCTCCAGATTATTGCTAATTATTGCTATTTTAAAACCACTGTCTTAAAATTTCTCATTAGTTTATTTATGTTTTTGTCGTAATTTTATAATTCTTATTAACTGTTGTTTAGAAATGCATGTATCAAAAACCTTTTTTCTGTAAATTTATAATATTGTTCCTTTTCCACGACTTACTCATTCCTCATCTTGAATCTGCTCTCCAATCAATAGTATCTATTAATTTGTTTCAAACCAAATATGGATGTATCCTTATTGGAATTAGGACAAACATGAAGTTCGTTATGTATAGAAAGATATTCGCATTGAATTTATGTTGCAAATTGTAACGTTGCGTTGTGCTGTTTGTAATATTCTTAGAAACAGTTCAAAATTATGGTCAGTAGATTTAAATGGTTAGCGACTTTAGTTTGAAAAATGCGGTTAGCTTCGTCGGTTGTCGTTGTTGGTCGTCGCATAGTAGTTCTGAATATCCGATACCAAAACGAAGCCAAATAAACGCTTTCGGTCGATATTTGAAGCCGATCAAAATTGCAATGGCACAAAACTCGTAATATGAACTAGTAAAATTCTATAAACTCAACTGCATTGCATATCCTAGCCATAAACGTACATACATAAATATATAAGATTCGTTTAAACGTATATGAGCGTGAAAACTGAATTATCCTTTTGCCATAACTCAATTGATTGGTGATGCTGGATGCTGGATGTCGGTTGTCGTGATGTTGGTCGACTTTATTGGATGGCTATGGCGGTGGCGGTGGCGATGGCGGGAGGGTGACAGTGGCGAGGATGGTGGTTGTGTTGCAAAAGGATCAGAACGAAACGGTGATTATAGTTTATTTGTGCACGAATGCACAATTGCACTCATATCCCCTCGTTCTGGCAACAGGATATATGGCGCTGAAGGATATCACAAGGCAATGGGAATATGGCATATTTATTCATAAAATGGTGCAGTTCAGTTCAACATCAGAATGCGCGTACCAACTCGTAGTTCTGAGTCCAACTCCGGAGACCATCACAAGCACGACTATACTCTGCAACATATACTTCTGATGGTGCGGAGGCGGGCGTCATCGGCGGCCAGAGCAAACGTTTTATATATGATGCTATTTGGCTAGCGGGATATTTACGTTACGTATATCTATCCATATAGTTGTTTATTCCAATACTCATATGTACGTAGTGATATCATCATGAACACAATAGAACCGCGGTCGCAGGATATTATATCGTCGCGCCGCACCGGCTACCGTTGAAAATGGTTAAATTACCCGGATTTACCATGGATTTCTCGCTAATAGACCATGGATTTTGAATGGGAATTCTTTGAAAGCAATTTGATTTTGTCAGAGTTGAGAAGAGAGGCGAGGTGAAGAGAAAAATTGGATTTAAACAGAGCGAAAGAATTAGAGTTGGTGTATAGTTTTAGGGCTTAGTGGAATTGCAAGCATTTTATGGAGGTATAGAGGTTGTGTATTACGAGTATAAGAAATATGTGTTACAATTTAGGTATTTTCCAATAAACAACGCGTACGCATAGTTTATGGAAAAGCGATTATGAACCTGAATACATTTTTCATCTGCCTTATTAACGGTCCATTTTTTAAAGCTTATCCATGTACAAAAAAAATTTACTTTAAAATAGGTAACTATTGTTTGTTGAAGGTTCTTCAAAAAATATTTCCTGGATAACATAAAATATTTTTCAGTTGCATGCTCACTTCTTCTTTTGGAAATTACTGAGAAGAGTAGAACATTGACCATAGCTTTTAAAATGGTCAGTTTGTACGAACTCGAAGAAAAATCATTTTGCTCAACTAGTGCAGGAAGCTTCAAGAGCAACCAAAGCAAAACAGTTTTGGAAAGCTATAAGATGTATGTATATCTGGCCGATCCTTCACAATTGGTATTAACTTACACCCTAATATACTTAAGGAGTATTTCTTCAAATTTCTCAAAACAATAAACAACGGCCCAATAGTACAATATGCCAGCCCTCTAGTAGAAAATGACTTTCTTCACAGATGCCTAAGTTTGGAGGAATTCAAAGATGCCTTCCCAAAAGCAATGTTGAACAAAGCAATAGAGGAAAACAGAATACGTTTTGGGTGATACAAGAGGCGATTTTGTTTCCATTACATAAAAAAGGTGACATAAATTTAGCCCAGAATTAAAGAGAATTTCCTTCCTGAACTGTTCATTAAAGATTTTTTCATCTGCTATTTTCACAAGACTTACAACATGGGTGAAAAAGAAGAACCTGCTTAGTGATTTTCAGGCTGGATTTAGGAAAAATCATTCAACAATCGACCAGATTTTCATTCTAATGAATATTGCGCAATCGTCAAAGGACAAACATAAGAAATGTTTTTTACGTCGATTTTAAACCTTACAAAAAACAATTTACTTTCGCCTCAAACAGCTTTTAAAAATTAAAAATAATGTCTTTAAACTTTTTTTATTTCAAAGAAAATATTGTTTTCGACATTTAGTAATTGTTTGTAAGAATCCAGCAGTATGTTTTTTTTACAAAAAAAAATCTACAAAAAATAGTACGCGAATTTGGTAAAAATTGATGGTCGGTTTCTGATATCTCTCAAATTATTTTCATTCACCCAATTTGTAAATTTTCAAGAAATGCTACTAAAATTGGTAAACATTTGTTTTCGACTAAAAATCTATTTATCAAAACTAGGTTTTCAAACTAAACTATTTCCTTATATCAAAAATATTGTTGATAATTTAAAAATTTTTAAGAATAATGCAAATGACAACTTTTTTAACCCAACACGAAAACCTACAAACTTTTAAGCAGGACAACTAGACAGATAGGATGGATGGGAAGTTATCAGTGTGGGTCTCATCCAAGGTTTTTTTTTGTTTGCTCTTTTCTCTTAATTAACAATTAACTTTAAGTTCCGAAGTTATACAGAATGAAATTAAAAGGAAGTTTTCACGAAGACCAACAATATAAGAATAACATGAGATTGACAAAACGAATATATATCATTGGCTAGTTTACAGGGCTGACACAAAAGTGACTCATAAAACTCTAGTTTTATGGAAAACTTGAATTTAGCGGCTGTTATATTTTGTACTGGAAATATAATGGGACACATTTTTAAACATTTAAAACCTACTTTTAATCATTTTTAAGCTCGAAGTCGACTCTAGAAGTGAATATTATAATTATTGATAATTTTAAACGATATAAAGTATACTTTAACGTTAAGACACTCATCTAACTTTATAACCCGCAAAATGGTTCCCTACCTTTTTTAAAGTATACGTTATCCATTTCACGTTCGAAATTTTATGAAAAAAATAAAGAAATTTGCATAAGATACAATTTTGATAAGTATTGATAATTGAAAATCTACTCGTTAATATAAGGGAGGAAGTATTTATTAGTTTTACCTTTTTCTGTGGGAAATAATGCGTTTTTCAACAAGGACGCTATACAAAACTGTAGAACAACAGGGAAAGCAAACGACGCTATATTTCTTACCGCTCTTTAGACATTTTTTTTCCGTAAGGCTTGCAATTTCATGATGGAAAGATATACGAGCCAACGTCGAGTCAAAATTATTGAAATTTACCACCGAAATTTGGATTCAGTGACCTCAAACGATATGAGCGGTACGTAAAATTTATGGTCGTCATAATCAACCTAGCCGATCAACGATTGAGCGTCTAGTGGAAAAATATGAATCCACAGGCACAATACAAAATGTTCCCGTGCCACTTGCAAGTGAAACAAAGGAGTGTCCGTAGTGTCGAGAATATTTCTGCCGCTGGGCTTCAGTTGCAGAAAATCTAAAGAAAGTCCACACGTGCGTCGTTCTCAAGCGGGTGGCATTTCTGTGACGTAGTTGTGGCGAATTTGCGAAAAGGTCTTGGCTTACATCCTTACAAGATTAAATTGATGCAAGAATTGAAGCCGCTTACCGAATCCGATTGACCACCGGAAACTTCGTATGTTCGTGAATTGGGCTGAGCGACAACTTGAAAATGACGAGGCTCATTTTTGGCTGAATGGCTTCGTCAATAAATAAAATATTCGAAATTAGTCAGGCAAAAATCCACACGTACTCGATGAGTCATCATTGTATCCCGAAATTAAAAAAAAATACGGTTTGGTGTGGCTTATGGGCCGGTAGCGTCATTGGGCAGTACTTCTTCTGTGATGATCAAGAACGGCACGTTACTGTGAATGGGGATCGCTACTGTTCAATGATAACCGAATTTTTTTGGCCCCGATTGGGTGATATGGACTTGGAGGACATGTGGTGCCAACAAGACGGCGCGGCGTCATAAGCCGCACAGCGAATGTCACAATCAATTTATTGGAAACCAAGTTTGAAGAACATGTTATCTAACGAAATGATCCAGTCCCTTGCCGCCTCGGTCGTGCGACTTAAATTAAGCGTATTTCAAAAAAGTTTGATGTCATTGTGTTAAACAGGATCTTTGGTTGCAAGAGTTGCTTGAAGTGTTTACAGTTAAAAAACATTTAAAAAAGACTTTTTTAATAATTCGAGTTGGCTGTTTCAAATTTTGCATCAATGTCTTTGACTCCTTGGCTTACAGTGTGACTGTTTGCGCAATGGTTTGACTTCTAGTTTCGTTGAGTCACACTTTTATTCATATTCATAAGAAAAAGTGAAACATTTGGTTGACCTCTTATATCTTGGGAATCAATAATACAAGCGACTTCAAATAATTTTGTATATTATACAGGGTTTATCCATTTTGAGGTTTCAAAAGTAAACGTAAATAAAACATACATTAAATATTTATTTTCATGATAGTTTCTTTTTTATTATAAAGCTTTAACGTTGAAATTATGTGCTAAATACTACATCGTTTAAATTACAACCACAATAATTGTTGCCAGCAAGGTTATTTTCGACCACTTTTTGCGCGGTATCTCAGCCATCACTTGACGAATGTTGGTTTTAAGTGCTCAAGAGTTAAATGTTTATCTGCATAAACATGATCCTTCGCGTAACACCACAAAAATCAAATCGCATGATCTCAGTGCTTAGTGGCCAGTTAATATCGCCACGACGAGAAATTATGTGGCCAGAAAATGTCTCTTGCAATAAAGCCATATTTCCTCAAGTTGTTTGGTATGAGGCCCCGTCTTGTTGAAACCACATATTTTCCAAGTCGTATTCGCAGGCAAAATAAAGTAGCTTATCATGTGATTATAACGATCCGAATTGGCGGTGATAAACGCTCTATCATCGTTTTCGAAGAAGTAAGATCGAACGACACCTTCCGGACCAAAGAGTGACCAAACAGTGACTTTTTGTGGATTTACATCCTCTCAATTACTTGAGGATCTAAAGAAACGAAGAACCGCCGACCACCGCCTGTTGTGCAAAGCACCCATTCATCGTATCTTGATATATTAGCTGGACTTTGTATGGGTCTACGAGTAGGTGTAGATCCAGATGCAAACTATGCCATAAAGTACCGTAGGACAACTTTAATTTGGACGAGGAATCAAACATTCTTTCACTTACAGCTGCGCTATTTTCAGTTGTACTTGCGAAATGATGATACGCAGCCCTTAAAATATCTGTAACCAATCCACTCTCTTCAAATTTGTTAACAATTCTGCCAATTGCTTGCGTAGTTCGAGGGTTATGTATATAATAATCTTCTCTTAAAGCACGATAATGTGGCTGTGGCAGAATCACCATTTTTGTAGTAGGTCTTAACAATTCGCATGCGTTGTGCAATATTTAAGCTATCCATTTTTGTAAATGACAAAAAAATTTGCTAAACAACTTAGTTTGGCAGATTTAGAATTTAGAAATAATATTAAATATTTTTTTTAGAAAAATCCAATAAGCGAATTTATAAATAAAGAATACAAATCTACAGAATATACTACGAAAAATTGGTAACAATGGTTTTTTTTACTCAAGTATCTTAAGGAAAAATAATTAACTCCAAATTTCTTACATAATACGAGTATCTTGTGAAGCTTTTATCAATTTTACTAAATAATAACATTGACTTGTTACGAAAAAGATCTTTTAAAAGTTTTCAGTGGTCACCAATAGGAAGTAATCATTCATCATAATCATAGATTCCCTTTTATTTTTATTATTATTCAATTTAATATTTTAATTGTTTGATAATTAGTTTTTAAATAATTAAAATAACTGACATGTACCTATTATCCTTACCTATTAGAAGATATATGTCTCTTGATGCTTAATTTAGTTCCATAGGTTATCATTATCATGACAGACGAGAAGACACTAACCATCTTATCTTTTTTGTTTCGTTTCAAAACATTCTTTTTGAAAAATTGTCACTTTTTTAAAGAAACAGAAACATTCTCTTTTCATGACACATCCTCTTTTTTGTTAAAGTTAATTAAGGAGTCCTTACATTTTGAACACTTTTTTGTGGTTTAAACATTTTGATATTCAGTTGAAATATTACTAAATCCAACATGATAAACCTTATGGCTTACAACAATTAAACAAGATGTTCTCTTGCACTCCGAGAGCTCTGAATTCAATTTGCATTTTGCACTACACCCACGTATAAAATATGTACATAGATGTGTAAGGATAATCCGTATCAGCAAATATGTCAGCCATTATACAGGTTACGTGTAATTTAATTTCACGTTAACGAATTGTATATGTTCCCAAAATTCTGTTCCTATAGTACATCCGGCTACCCAGTAACCACCAACGCTTTCACCACCTACAATGCACACCTCATCCCACATAACACCAGGACCCAAATCCAGCCAGCCTGTCAGTCTAATTAAATTTCCTCATATCCAACCGCACTCACGTTTGTCAAATATTATGAATACAACACACAATATTTACCATTTCATCAGGAGCAAGAGCTTTAGTTGGCTGGCTGGCTGGCTGGGTTCCTGGGGCTGGATCACAAATCCCATAATATCCTGGTTGGCACTCAATATAATCCGCCTTATATATGTATGTAGGTACGTGTGTGCGAAAGTATATTCACATGACAAATAATCCTGAATGCAAGGTGCATCGGTATCACGTCATCATCAGCATCATGATACTCTCTGATTAACTAAGACTGACAATACTAACTGCAGGGTGGATCTATTTGCGGTAACCATCATCATAAGCTCACATGAACTTAAAATTATTATTTTGACAAATTAATAGGAAAGGCTTTGTTTTGTCGGTTTTCGCGCAACAATGAGTTTATATAATAAATTATTAAAAACCCTCCCTTCGTAAGCTGGTTAACGGCGAAGGTGGTGTCGTCGTGGCGTCTCGTCGTCGGCTGCTTGAAGTTAACTTTAGGATACAACTCCCATATGGAATGTCTGATTTAAAGAGGTGTCTAAAACTGCTCCTTGGAACGTAATTCATTGTATATTTTGAAAACTGGATACAATTTCTGTATTTATTAAATAAATAAATCTTTCTTCACTTGTGTACAATAATCGAAATAAAACCATCGTATATGTAAACTTTTATTGTTAAAGAGAGGTTTTATGGCAACCCCATTAACAATTCAATAGTTACAAGCATTACACATAGCAGTGTCTAAACTAAGTCCTAACGTTTGTCTCCCAACAACGTAGTTAACTATTTTTTTTATTAAAAAATAAAACATATGAGCGTCAATAAGTAATTCTATACTTACAACTTTAATGATGACCTGCTTGACCCTAATTAATGTTTAATTGTATGTAATTATTGTACCTCATTTGATTGACCGTAATTAAATGCTTTATATTGTATCTATACATTTACATTTAAAATTTTTTAGATTTTAGTTGTCCGATTAGATGCCAATATTCTGACAGCCTTTCGAATTCATTCTGTGGTCATTTGGTCAGATACAGATCCAGAGACAGAACCCGAGCCTGAGCCAGACACAATGAAATTCATTTTTAAATAGTGCCTAATTACAGGACCTACACAAAAAACCTCAATAGTAATAGTTGGTTAACCGATTTAAATTTTCCATTTAACCAGCCTCGAGCATTTCATATACCAAACTCTATAGAAAATTGCATAGTGTAGTGTTCATATTCATGTTCAGTGTCCACTCTTTAGAACAATTATTTTCGATATGTATCCTAGCACTTAGTACGAGTATAAAATCCCTCCCATCGGTCAGAGCTTGTTTCAAAAATAAAAATAGAAAACAAGTTTAAAACAAAATGTTAAACAAATAAAATACCACTCATTCATTTTTTGTAACTTTAGGTACAGATATTGAAACATTTGCACTCTCTCGAATTTAACCCCATGTCAAAATATTTTCCATCTGGCTTTTATTCTCATATGAACGAGTATAATATGTATTTACCTACCTACCTTCTGTCCGTTTAAGCTTATGTACATATTGTGAAACTTTTTGGACAGTGTTGTCAAATAAACTGTTGGTAAAATTTCGTGGGTAATGAAAAATTAACAAGCTTTTATTGCGAAAATTAGATAATGATATTTTTTTTTGAAATTCATCAACGGCTCTGACGCCTTTTACTCAGTGTCGACTTTGGTTAGATTTTGGCGACCCGTGGCGGCCAATTTTTGTGGTAACATCTGTCAAATCTTTTATTTATTATTCTGTTGTTTATAAAACTTTGTTATCAAAATGAGTGTTCGTTAACGCAAACGTTGCGTGGTGGCCCTTTACAGTCGACTCTTCAACGTTTGGTGGCCAAATTTTAAACGTTTCAGTAAACAATCAGCCAATACTCGTGTGTTAAAGAACGCACGATCGCCCGAGATTATAGCCGCGGTCCTCGAAAGTATACAGCAGAACCCCAGGCAGTCTATTCCTCGCAGTGCACAAGAACTCGGCCTTTCGCAGACTTCAACTTGGAAAATTTTGCCTCGAGATTTGAGCCGACACCCGTACAATATCGAACTGACCCAGGAGTTCAAAGTTCATGACCATAGACAACGGGGTTTGTTCGCCTGTCGATAATGCATCCTTAAAAATTTACCGTTTGGTGTGGATTTTGGGCCAGCGGTGGCGTAATTGCTCCGTACTTTTTTAAAACTACACAAGTGAGGCAGGCACCGTCAACAGCACATGCTATTGATTGTAGACAATATGTGGCTACTGCAGGAAAGGTTATCCGTAGCAGGGTTGATGTGAATTGGCCACCAAGGTCATGCGATCGGGTTTCTAGAAGTCGCAGGTCTATTCAAATTAACCACAATCAACCGATACCCTAAAGCTAAACATGACATAGGTCATCGCTCAAATTCATCCGGATCTATGCTGAAGTCATTTAAAATTGGACCACTCGGATCCTTGCCACCGTAAAAAGCCAAGGTGGGAATTTGAATGATATCATTTTCCACACTCAACATGCTTACTCTAAGGGAAAATCAGTAGAATCAGCACTTCACTCGCTGGTACGTACTATTGAACATTCCCTCGAATACAAAGAATATAACTAAGTAGCGTTCCTAGATATTAAAGGAGCTTTCAACAACGTCAGTTACCAGGCGACCACAACAGTAATGGATAAGCTGAAATTAGCGAAATCACTCATAGATCTTATAAGTCTCATGCTCAAAAGCAGGACAATAATTTCTAACATATGAGAAGTTTTACTACCACCATATCGGTTAATCGAGGCACTCCCCAAGGTGGAGTTCTTTCACCTCTTTTATGGAACATGGTAGTAAACGACCTACTTAAAGCATTGGAAGCAGAGGGTTTCAAGGTGATTGCCTATGCTGACGATGCTGCGATATCCGTATCTGAGAAGCATCCCCAAGTTCTCTCGGAACTCCTACAAAATGCCCTAAACAGGCTAACTAAATGGGCTAAGCAATGTCGATTGGACGTCAACCCACTTACTTACTTACTTAAGGTGGCGCTACAGTCCGGGGCGGACCTGGGCCTAAACCAACAAGCGTCTCCAGCCAGCTCGGTCCCTAGCTAGCTGTCACCAGTTTCGCACGCCAAGTTGGTTGAGGTCCTCTCCCACCTGGGTGCGCCACCTGAGTCGCGGTCTTTCTCTACTGCGCCGTCCCTAGGGATTGGATTCGAAGACCTTCCGGGCTGGAGCGTTGATGTCCATCCGCTCTACATGACCTAGCCATCTAAGCCGTTGGACTTTGATTCTGCTAACTAGGTCAGTGTCGCTGTACAGCCCGTACAGCTCGTCGTTATATCTTCTCCTCCATTCTCCATCTATGCGTACGGGACCAAAAATCGCCCGAAGAATTTTTCTCTCGAAGCATCCTAAGACGCTCTCATCTTTCTTTGACAGGGTCCAGGCCTCAGCGCCATAAATGAGAACCGGGATGATGAGTGTCTTATAGATGGTGATTTTACATGCTCGAGAGAGGACTTTACTTCTCAATCGCCTTCTAAGTCCAAAGAAGCAGCGATTTGCAAGAGTTATTCTTCGTTTGATTTCAGCGCTGGTGTCGTTGTCTGATGCATTAATAGCGGTGCCTAGGTAGACAAAGTCCTTAACTACCTCAAAGTTATAGCTGTCCATGGTGACGTTTTGTCCAAGACGTCGTCGTTCAGTGTCCTTTTTTGATGACAGCATATACTTGGTCTTGCCCTCATTGACCACTAAACCCATCTTCTTCGCTTCCGTCGCAATGCTCAAAAACGCTCCACTGACATCACGCTTTGATCTTCCAATTATGTCAATATCATCTGCGTATCCGAGTAATTGGATGGATCTTTGGAAGATTGTGCCTCTAGTGTTGACGGTTGAGTTTTGCACAATTCTTTCCAGAACGATGTTGAAGAAGTCGCATGACAGTGCATCGCCTTGTCTAAAACCTTTTTTGACATCAAATGCATCGGTAAGATCTTTTCCGACCTTGATAGAGCAGCGTGCATTCTCCATCGTCATTCTGCACAAACGGATAAGTTTGACAGGTATGCCAAAACTAGACATTGCTCGGTAGAGCTCTTCCCTATAGATGCTGTCATACGCGGCTTTAAAATCGATAAAGAGATGGTGGGTATCGATTTGAAGCTCCTGGGTTTTTTCCAAGATCTGCCGTAGTGTGAATATTTGGTCGATAGTGGACTTTCCTGGTCTGAAGCCACACTGATAAGGACCAATCAGGTTGTTGACGAATGGCTTCAGACGTTCACATAATACGGCAGAGAGGATCTTATACGCAATGTTAAGGAGACTGATGCCTCTGTAGTTGGCGCAGTTTAGAGGGTCTCCTTTCTTATGTATCGGGCACACTATGCTGAGATTCTACTCATCGGGCATGCTTTCTTCCGACCAAATTTTGCAGATGAGTTGGTGCATGCTCCCTACCAAGTCATCGCCTGCTGCTTTGAATAGTTCGGCGGTGATGCCGTCAGCTCCAGCAGCTTTGTTTTACTTAAGTTTAGATATAGCTATCTTCACTTCGTCAAGGTCGGGTGGGCGGAATTGTTGATCTGCGTCGCCGAGGTTGAGTGGTTCTATCTCCCTTACAGCGGAATTCGGTTCGTCATCGCCGTTATACAATTTGGAGAAGTGATCTTTCCATATTCTCAGCATCGACTGCGGTTCTACTACGATGTTCCCCTGATCGTCTTTACAGGCTTCGGTTCGTGGCTGGTACCCTTGGGAGGTTTTTTTTACCTTTTGGTAAAATTTACGAACCTCATTCCTGTTGTGACATCCCTCTATCTCCTCGATCGCGCGCTTCTCATGCTCTCTTTTTTTCCGTCTAAGAAGCCGGTGTTCCTCTCTCCTCTTCTGCTCGTAGAGCTCGCGAGCAGCTCTGGGAATTCTGTGCGCTTGCCGGCATTCGTCGTCAAACCAGAGGTTTCGATGTGGTGGCCGTGTGAAACCTAGCACTTCAGAGGTGGCATCTCTGATGGTTGAAAGACAATCTTGCCACTGGTTTTTCAATGCTTAATGCAGGAAGCATAGGACTCCTTAGGAGGTTATTAGAGACTCGATCCGAATATCCGTAGAAGAACCTTGTCTACAACGAGGGAGTGGTCCGAATCAATCTTGGCCCCTCGGAATGTTCGGATATCCTGTATACTGGAGAAGTGTCGTGCGTCGATCGCAATGTGGTCAATATGGTTGACGGTTGATTGATCAGGAGATTTCCATGTCCCCTTGTGGATATTAAGATGCGTGAACTGCGTACTAGTTACCAGAACGTCTCGCCCCGCAGCGAAATCGACCAGCCGGAATCCGTTGTCGGAGGTAGTTTCGTGCAGGCTGTATCTCCCGATTATGCCACCAAAGATGTGTTCTCTTCCTAGCTTGGCATTTAAATCTCCTAAGACAATTTTAATGTCATAGCCAGGGCACTGCTCATATGTCTTGTCCAAGAGCTCGAAGAATATGTCTTTGGTGTCTTCATCTTTCTCCTCTGTTGGGGCATGCGCGCATATTAGGCTTATGTTGGCGAATTTAGCCTTGATGCGGATTGTCGTGATGCGCTCGCTCACACTGTTGAAACTCAAGACTTTTTGCCTGAGCCTAGTTCCAACAACAAATCCACACCCAAATAGACGCTGTCTTTGTTCTCGGTAGCAGTCGCCGTAGTAGATATCGCAGTCTTTTAGTTTGCGTTTACCCGGTCCATCCCATCGCACTTCTTGGATGGCTGTAATATCTGCCTTGCAGCAGTTTAGGGCTTCCGCTAATTGTTCGGCTGCACGTGGCCTGTTAAGGGACCTAACATTCCACGTACATATCCGAAGTTCGTTGTCCTTATTTCGTTTGCGTGGGTTGTCAACAGTGAATCCGTCCGTATCCGAGGCTTGTTGTTGCTTCGAAACTATGATGTTTTTACGTGGCCAGGAAGTCACCCCGACGGCACAACCCCCAACCTGGAGGGCCAGATCCTTAGTATAACTCCAAGGAAGGGGAGCCGGATGAACCGCTCCTTATAGGCCTGGGCTCCGAATATGTCGAAGAAGCCCTATAAGGTGTTCACTAAGTAGTTCGACCTTACTGGAACTGTAGACGCCACCGTTGATTCTATCTCGAGAATTCGTCCGCTGCCGCCTGGATAAGGAGAGGTGCCTTAGTGGAAACACCTCTCCCCCCTCTCTCGTTTGCTGCCCCCAACAACTTTCCACTGGGGTTGGAACCCAATCTCCAGTTGAGGTACTAGGCACCCGATGTTCACCGCGGGGAGGTGAGAGCAGGAGTTGATAGACAGAGGTGGGTTTTGAGAAAAAACTGTGGACGCTTGTGTCCTCTTGAATGCACATGTCTACCATTTGAACATCACGTCAACCCACACAAAACAGAATTAATACTCTTTTCGAGAAGATATAAAATTCCTCAGATTTGCTTGTAAAAAGGCCATAGGATCAAAATGGGGCTTCTCCCCACTGGCTATTCAATTCGGTAATCAGACCGATACTCATTTATGAAGCTGTCGTATGGTGGACCGCACTGGACAAGATGGTAAATCTAAATAAGCTCATCAAAGTCCAGCGGTCAGCAGGTATGTGCATCACAGGAGCACTTCACTCAACACCAACCGCAGTACTGGAAGTGCTTTTAAACCTAACTCCACTTGACATATTCTCCAAAACGGTGGCTGCCAACTCATGTGTAAGGCTTAGAGCCACCTCTCAATGGACCAGTAACAATACTGGACATACTACTATTCTAGACAGTTTCAGATCTATCGCAGATCGCTTAGACTATACCACCCCAAAAATGGTATTCGGTAAAAGCTTCCATGTGTCCATCCCTTCAAGATACTCCTGGGAAGAAGAGAGACCCCTGGAAGACGATGCGGTACACTTCTATACAAACGGTTCAAAGACCGATCACGGAGTTGGAAGTGGTATCTTTTCAGAACAACTGAATCTCAGTCTATCCTATAGACTTCCCAATCAATGTAGTATATTCCATGCAGAAGTAATGGCGATTAAAGAAGCACATACCATAGGAACACCACTTGCTACATGCAAAATCTTCTCAAGCAATATGGTCTAGAATGAACAAATGCTAGATGGTCACAGAGTACCACCTGCCTAGCAACCAAGCAAATATGGCCAAGTATAGACTTAAAACGGTCAAAAGGCTTGACATCACTGAGCAGACAAAGTATAAGCTCTACAATTGGAGTAATAACAGGACACTGCCTCATAGGAAGACATGTTATGAGGCTAGGGGTCTACACAAATGACTTCTGTAGAAGATGCATGGACAAGGAGGAAGAGGAAACATTACAACACCTTCAATGTACATATCCAGCACTCTCCATTAGAAGGAATTACTTTCTCGGTAATCCCTTCTTCGATAACACCAGTGAACTGGCAACGATTGACACAAAACGTCTCTCTAACTTTATTAAAAGTACAAAATGGTTTGTTTAAATTCATTACTCTCATGAGTAACCTCATTAGTGGTATCACAATGAACCCTTGAGGTCTACGTGCGTCAATGACATCTGGACAGCCACTCCAACCTTACCTAACCTATTTTCCACACTTAATGACATACATGCATGCCTTTCAAATACAAAATTAATTTTGTAAATACCTCAAACACAGCTTGTTTTATTCCATTTCAACATCTACCCCCCATTACTAAAAAACCCTATAGGTAGATTGTGCTTTACTATGTTCTACTCGACCGAATTTTCCGCCTTCTTTCAGTTATCTGGCGTCTTCGTATAATGCTGTCAACGTGTTTCAGATAGTTGATTGGTTAAGTGTTTGTTTTCCCGAAACAGCTGCCACTATCTAATTCAAATACTTCTGCAAAAAAAATACTTCCAAGATATCAGAAATTCTTCAAAGTAACTGGTTGATGTGCTATGCCTATCAGAGAAGATGTCTGAAAGCATCTAAAGCTTAAAATTTGCTCCACAATTTCTGCGTTTAACTCGGTTGATTCTATCACTTACCACTGTACATCGTTTACATAGTTTCAGTTTTTTAAGCAATAAGTAGTCTAAGCTCATCTTACTCTCTATAAACTGCATTGTGAACAATCAAAAATATCAGCAATAAAAAAACAATTGGTGAAAAAATGCAGTTCTGTCTAACTCCATTTTGATATCCTGGCTTTGCTGACAACCCATCTTCTTGTAAAAAGTAACACACTTGACAATCATTCCCTTTTTTAAATCTTCAAAGAAGTGTTCAGTGATATAGGCTGTCTCCAATAAACGGTTGCATTTATTCTCTCCATGATATTGGAAGTCTTTGTAGCAATTCTATGAGAATACTGTCAAGCTCTACCGCTTCATTGTTTTCCAGCTGAGGTATTTGGTCAGAAATCATAACTTCGTACAGAAATGTTACAAATTCTGGCCTTGTGATAAGATATGGTATGGTTTTCAATACTAAACTACAGCCAAGTTCGATGTAAGTCCAATATCTAAAAATGTTTGATACTTTTGGTT
Source organism: Eupeodes corollae (assembly GCF_945859685.1). Lineage (NCBI taxonomy): Eukaryota > Metazoa > Arthropoda > Insecta > Diptera > Syrphidae > Eupeodes > Eupeodes corollae. The sequence continues at coordinate 85,694,404 of NC_079147.1, forward strand.
CCGCCAAATCAAACTATGAAAACAGTGAACATTTTTAATGTTAATTTTCAAGCAATAAGACAAGTTGGTATTTCCTAGTCTTTTTTTAAATGTAACCCCTTATTGCATTATTTATGAGGGAGTAGAAAAACCTATTTTTTTGTGAAAACTTCATTTATAACACTTTATAAAGTAGAAAATAATAAAACAAAATGTAATGTTTATTATTTTGATAATTTTATAAACAATCCATTTGTTATTAGTTATAATTATAAGAAAAAAGTAAAGGTTTATAATTGGCTTATAGATTAAAGACAAAACAGAATTTTATTTCTTGTGAAAGTCTTTAAAGCGGTTTCGTTTCTCATTGAGGCATAGGAATACTGCACTTTTTCGACTGTGTACAGCTTGTGGAGATGTCAATTCCATGTATGGTTTTTTTTCGGCCATGCTTACGCGACCCTTTTTTCAATTCTTTCTCAGGAGGAGCTTTCAAGTGCGGTACACGGTTAAGTTTTTTTGTAATTACTTGCTCATCCACCGATAATATTCTTCTTTGAGCAAGAACAGCAAACGTTCTCAAATTTTGTCTAGAAGAGGTCTGACTTTTAAAAGATTATTAAGCCCATCTGTTTTACGACGCTTAAAGTATTCATTCTTATTGAAATCATGATTTCATTGGTAGAGGAGTGTTCTCTGAACGACTGAAATTAAGTCTCTCATTCCGCCTTTCCAATCATTGTAGCGTATTCCAGGCGGAACTTTTGGCGATAAAAGAAGGGAAATCTTGTCCTGGCTTTAAAAAAACGTGATATCAACATCTAATAACCCTATTTTCTCAGATGGTCAAGCAGCTATTAATGCTCTGGACTCTGTCTCTAGAAACTCTATAACAGTCCATAACTGTCGATCATCTCTAATGGTGATGGCACAACAGTTTAATATTCACCTTTGCTGGGTGCCGGCCTATAGAGACATTCCAGGTAATTGTAAGGCAGATGAACTCGCCAGGAACGGTACAGTGCAGCCCATCCTACAACGTTTGGCATATACTGGCATACCAATCGCTACTTGTAAACTGTTCCTTGTGCAAGACGCTACGAAAAAGGCAAACACCAGGTAGAACAACATCACCACGTGTCAGGTCACAAGAAACATTTGGTCAACACTATAAATTTAAAACGTTTAAGGTGCTTGGTGTCCCGAAGCAAATAAGCACGATAATAGGTGTCATAACCGGATACTGTCTGATAGAAAACACGCCACGCGACTGGGCGTATTCTCAAATGACTTTTGTAGAAGATGTTTATACGAGGAAGAGGAGGAAACAGTTCTTAACCTTTTTTGTACATGCCCTGGTCTATCTCAAAAACGCAAGAATTACCTATTAGATTTCTTCTTTAACGATCTAAATCATATTAGCGTTATCCGCCGCTCACGTTTCGTAAGTCAGGAGGAAACCTCAAGATTCATGTGGTAAGACAATGGGCCATTAAACTTAAGCCTAACCATGGTTTCATTCGTCAAATCATCAGTAAAAAATAAATTAAAAACTTTCTGTGGCGTATCTAAAACTTTGATTTCATAGGGAAGGTAAGTTTCCCTTTTGAATTCAAAATCTTGCGCCTTATCTGCTGACATTTTGGTGTTTTTCCAACCAATTTGCATTTATAAAAGTTTCATTTCTGTAAAAAACAATAGCACTTTAGAATGAATAAAGCCACATGTGAGTGAATTGCCGGGTTTTGTGGGCAATATACACGACGCCAAATATGGCAAGATATAAGAAACTATCAAAAATGTAGGAACATTAAATATTCATAGAATACAACATAATTGCTTCTTTTATCTTTACTCTCTTCTTTCTATAGCTTTTTTAATTTTATAATTCATATTGAATTGATCTTAACCTTAGAACACGCATCACAAAATCTTACCTAGTTTGACAAGTTGCGCGTTACTTACTTACTTAAGGTGGCGCTACAGTCCGGGCGGACCTGGGCCTCAACCAATATTCGTCTCCAGCCAGCTCGGTCCCTAGCTAGCTGTCTCCAATTTCGAACGTTAAGTTGGTTGAGGTCCTCTCCCACCTGGGGGCGCCACCTTAGTTCTTCCATCAAATGCATCGGTGAGATCTTTTCCGACCTTTATAGAGCAGCGTGCATTCTCCATCGTCATTCTGCACAAACGGATAAGTTTGACAAGCACGCCAAAACTAGACATTGCTCCGTAGAGCTATTCCCTATAGATGCTGTCATACGGGGCTTTAAAATCGATAAAGAGATGGTGGGTATCGATTTGAAGTTCCTGAGTTTTTTCCAAGAATATTGGGTCGATAGTGGACTTTCCTGGTCTGAAGCCACACTGATAAGGACCAATCAGGTTGTTGACGAACGGCTTCAGACGTTCACATAATAAGGCAGAGAAGATCTTATACGCAATGTTAAGGAGATTGAAGCCTCTGTAGTTGGCGCAATTAAGAGGATCTCCTTTCTTATGTATCGGGCATACTACGCTGAGATTCCACTCATCGGGCATTCTTTCTTCCGAGTTCCGACCATATTTTGCAGATGAGTTGGTGCATGCCCTCTTCCAAGTCATCGCCTGCTGCTTTGAATAGTTCGGCAGTTCTTCAGTTTAGATATGTATAGCTATCTCCACTTCGTCGAGGTCGGGTAGTCGGAATTGATGATATGCGTCGATTAGGTTGAGTGGTTCTATCTCCCTTACAGCGGAATTCGGTGCGTCATCGCCGTTATATAATTTGGAGAAGTGGTCTTTCCATATTCTCAACATCGACTACGGTTCTACTACGATGTTTCCCTGATCGTCTTTACAGTCTTCGGTTCGTGGCTTGTACCCTTGGGAGGTTTATTTTTAGCTTTTAGTAAAATTTACGAAACTCATTCCTGTTGTGACATCCCTTTATCTCCTCGACCGCACACTACTCTTTTTTTCCATCTAAGAAGCCGGTGTTCCTCTCTCCTCTTCTGCTCGTAGAGCTCGCGAGCAGCTCTGGTCCTTTTGTGCAGCGACGTTTTGTATGTCTGCTGTTTCTCTGCGTGCGCTTGCCGGCATTCGTGGTCAAACAAATTGCTCGTGGCATCGACAAAAGTAACGGAATTTCGTTACAGAAATATGTGTTTTATTGGGAGAGAGCGTTAATCAACCAAAATCTGATAAACACGAAAAAGGCTTTAAATATGGATTTAAATACGATAAGGGGTTAAAAAGAATGGCTTACGTCTCAGATATTTCTGTGTGATATAAAATTGATAGTATTTTTGTATACATGCCTCCACTTTCGCATCACCCATTCAGTTGGTATGTCCAAAGTTTATTTACGCTAACATAACTCATAAGCTTACTTATTAACTTCCCATAGGAAGTTATTGTAATGGGTGCGATTTATCAAATTGAAAATACTTCGAAATAACTTACCGGCTTTTATTCCAAAATTTGGTTTATTGGCGTTTCGTTCTAGTATTCTGACTCGTTATCTGACGAGTCCAAATGAGAATATTAGGATGTAACGCAAATATTCCAATTTTGAAGCCGTTAAGCTATTTCGAATTTAAAATTCAAATTTCTAAAAACGGTTGTAAAAATAAGTTAGAATCTTTTACTTGAAACTGAAATTTGTTAACTTTCTTATTTCACATCACTGTTTGAAATCATCACCGGTCGCCGATTTAGTGTTTACGTTTCCCGGACTCCCCTCCCAGTATATATGTTTTTAGAAAACAACTATACAATTACAACAACAACTACGAACGATTGTATATTCTCAAATGGAATTTCAGATACAACAGACGTCATTTTCAGAAAATCTGTCCGGTTCGCATTTTGTAAATATTTTTGTTTCGTTGTCGTTGAATTTAATATTATAAATATCAATGTCACTCTGAAGTGGAAAACCCTTTTAAAAAATTCTTTTCCTCATGTAATTTTCGTCCTTGCCGTATATACCCGTATACAGTGTGCTTATGCTCGTTCCTGTGCCTGGTGCATACCATTCTGTCCCCATAGTTCTTTATGAATTCATTTAAACTTGTATCTATGTAAGTAGTTATGCATATTGTATATACCACCACCGCCCTTTAAACACTCGCTCAACCCCACCCTCTTTACAGCAGGCGATAGATCCTGGTTGAAACAAACGAAAAATAAATATACTAGATTTTACCCTAGAGCAGTATTTGCATTCGGTCGGTTGGGCGAGTCGACTATACTACAATCCTACAACGACAATGAAGAGGCAAGGATTCCTCCCCCTCCGGCTTGGTTGGGACGTCAGAGAAGAGCGACGACGAAGTCCCTCGTTGCTATGACAATGACAAAACAGTGAAACCACACCGACACTGTGGTGCAGGAGTGCTATATTGCACTCAGTACATCACTCTAGCATCCATATTCACCAAAGTTGTAATTTAATTTATTTTTACTGGCGCGAATGAAAAATTAAAAAACAAAAAAACGGAAAACGAAATAAAATAGAAATATTTCATTTTGAGTCCTTTGTTTTTATGTGTGTGTGTGTTTTTTTTTACTATAAATGTACCTAGTCTTTTTTCTATCTCGTGGTCACGTCTAACGAAGGTCCTCCCACAAGAAACATAAAAATACTAGAAATAAAAAAGATAGAAACATCAACAACTGAGTTGTAAAGTTTATTGCCACAACCACGACGGACGCTGCTGCCGGACCAAAGGAATAACTTTGAGTTTATAGCAAGGTTAGGAGTATAGGTATGAGTATATATGTAGAGGGTAGGAATATAGGTACTTGAGGCAGCAGGGTTGATTTAGAATTTAAGAAACATCGAGTTACACCAAGTTTTGTAGACTTGAAGATTGGAATGTGGCTGTGACCAAACCACTTGAGGGTTTCATGGCACACAGATGACCTAAATCGAATGATGCGGAGGTAGAGTTACACAGCGAGTTAGAGTTGAGTTGTGAGATGGACATGGAAATTCTGTTCCTGTTAAATGACATAAACTACACTTGAGAAATACTATCGCATAGTGATATAATGTTAAGGCACTGAAGTGATGAAAAAAAGGACGTATACTTATAGAAAAGCCAAATGTGCTTTCGCAGCATGAACTTAAAGGGAGTCAGTTTTGTAATTTTAAAATAATCTAGTAATGTCTATCAGGACGGATACGCAGAGAGTTAAGCTTCTTGGGCTAATTTAAAAAAAATCATTCAGTTAATACAAATTTATTATAAAGGTACCTGTACTATTTGGGAAATCATAAAAACTATTTGAATTTCTGAAGGTGCATCAAAATCTTCCTGAACGAGCAATTTTTCATAAAATTTCGATGGCACACAAAATCAAAAATAAGAAAACATTGCAAACATCTATATGCATCATTCTCATATAATTTTTCAAGATCGCACTGTTGAGAGATGTTTATTTTATGTATTTCTAAAATTAAAAGGAAAGACAGAGTTTTGTAAGGCATTCCACATTCGCGTAGTACGGCTAAAGAACGAATCTCTGTATTTGACAGTATGGCCAAAATTGGGCTCGAGGGTATACTGATGGGCATTCCTAGAAGCGCGAGTGTTACGGATAAACTGTTTAAGGGGAGGAATGCAACTGGCTATTTTACTAGAGCATAAGCCGTTAAAATGACAGTAAAAAAGGGTCAGACAAGAGACCTTACGACGATGTTCAAGCGAAGTAAATGAACTTATGATTATATTATTATCTATCAATTTAAATGCTCTACGTTCAATACTATCCAAAAGGTTTAAGTAAGTTGCAGGAGCACCAGCCCAGAGATGGGAATTGTACTCAAGCTTTGGACGTATGTAAGTCTTGTAGATAATAGCCAGATCAGAATTGGTGAAATATTTCTTGAATCGCCTAAGGAAACCCAAACACCTTGCGGTATTTTTGGCGACATCGCGTATGTGATCCTTCCACAAGAGGTGGTTGGTGACACACATACCGAGAATATCGAGGTGTTCAGTCTCATTGATGTAAGTGCCATCCATGGATAGTGGCAATGGTGGTATATCTCGCTTTAACGATACAAGACAGCATTGTGTTTTCGAAGCGTTAAATTCAACGCGGTTTTTTAAACCCCATTTAATTTAGTGAGCTTATCATATTTTGTCGTTGCAGTTCCACATCCGAAGAAGAGGCATGTGAGTCTGAAAACTTAATATGAAAAGCCAAGAGTACTATCGTCAGCGAAACAATATATTGGATTAGATGTGGCAGACAGGAGATCATTAATAAAAATGAGAAAGAGTGTTGGAAATAGAACAGAGTCCTAGGGGACACCAGCATTTATTTTATAGTTTTTAGACTTCAATCCATCCAATACTACTTGTATTGAACGATCCGAACAATAATCTTACTTTCTCCAAAGCGATGTAAAGATTTGCTCCACTGTTCGGTGAGATGAACCATGAGATCACCAGTTCAATGACCGTATTGTCATTGAACTTTCGCTCTTCAAGATATTTCTTGAGCTGATAATTATTCAGCGTTTCCATGACCTTGGAAGGAAGGGACGTAAGTGCAATCGGTCGATAATTATAAGGTGAGGAAGATTCGCCTTTTTTGGGTATGGGCTGGACAAATGCAGTTTTCCATCCTCTCGGAACGAGACCTGAGGAGTAGGACAGATAAAAAAGCTTACGCAGTGGTTTTGGCAGCGATGAAGAACACCTCTTCAGAACAATAGCGGGGATACCATCTGGACCAGCGGATTTATGTGTGTTTAGATCTCTAAAAAAAATTGGTCTCATAGAATCACTAACTCGCTCAAGTACAGGCGGAGTCATAACACTCACTGGCAGCGTAGAGTTGGTGGCAAACTGCCTAGCAAAGAGATTAGCTTTCTCTAAAGAGCTAACAAAAGGAGTGTCATTTACAACGAGCATAGGAACCGTTGAAGAGGATGAATTCCTCATGTTTTTTACTAACGACCAAAAATTTTTACTGCCATTGGGACATTGCAGTATTTTTTGCGGTAGTTTTTGGTCATGTAAAAATTTGGTCCGGCGAATATGGGCGTTGCAGGCCTTCCTGGCCTGTTTGAACCTTTTCTGGCTTTCCTCATAACGGTTGGCTTTAAAGCAAGGGAAACCTACCTCTTTGACCCTAATAACCGCTTTACAGCTCGCATCAAACCATGCGTTTTCCTTGGGTCTGACAGTTTTAACCCTGTTCGATATAATAGTTCTCATTCCCAGGAGAATTAAACTTGTTATCATATCAGCACTGGCGTCAACACCACCATCGCGGAAGCATAGTGACATAGTGTGTGTCTGGCCTGAATGTTGAAGCCATGAAGAATTGTGTACTTTTAAATCGCCCGTAACAACGATTTTAGTGCGAGGATAAGACGAAACAATTCTTTGGATGGAATCAGACAAAGCATCAAATTCACGAGAAGTTGATACTCTTTCTAAATTAGGGCTTCGATAAAGGAAGCAGTAGTGAATGGTTTGCCTATTAACGGTGAATTTAAACCACATATAATTAAAAAAGAAATTGGTGCAAGTACCATATTGTGGTAAGAGCTGAGAAGCAACATTATTCCTAATGTATATGACGAGGGCATGATGGGAAAAGAAGGTTGATTTGATTTCAGCCCTTGTGACCTGAAATTAAAATTCAAAATTTCCTAATCAGTAAACAAATCGCAATCGGATTCACTTTATCCAAAAAAAACACAAAATGGCAAACATATTTTCGAAATTTGTAAATATACACAAAATAGGAAATCTAAAAAATTCAAGACTGACGGAGTTGTTAAAGAACATTCCCTCAAAACTTCAAGGGAATTAGTCAGGAACAACTCCTGAAAATCGCGTTCTTGGTTTGAGACAGTTCCTGTAGAACAGGATTATATAGTAAAGGATTTTCCAAAAAAAGGTTTTATTAAAAATAGCCCACTATTTGAGCAATTGTCATCATTTGACATTTGACAAGTAAGAACTACGCAATTACTAAAAATGGCGTAAACACATTTAAATTAATAACATTCATACTACAGCATTGGTTAAACATTTGTAGAAATAAGTTTGCAAAACTAAAACACTTCAGGAAGTTTTAGTTGTAATAAATTAATTTGAAATGTTGGAACATGTTAGTGATGTGAAAATCAGAACTATATGTTTCGCTGAGAATATTGTGGCTGAGTGTTGCAAAAAAGTGGTTTGTAGCCGGTTATTGAAAAAGCACAGTTCACAAAAAGCATTACACCTATTTTCGGAAAAAAACTAAGGTCGTGAGGCTTTTAATGTTTCATCTTTGCTGAATGAGTTCTTGAAATGCGTCCCGGTTTTTAATAAAAAAAAAAGATATCTTAAGTGGTTTATCTCATTAGGATCATTTTTTCTAATTTTTTCAAGTTGTCACGTTTCGGGCTCTAAAAATGACTGTTAAAAGACCTCTAGTCTCTGTTTATTGTCCGTGTCATTTCTCGAAGATGTGATTACAATTTTCCACCGGCAGCTTGTAATTTAATACCTTTACACTTTTTTCTTTGAGGCTATGTGACAGATAAATTCTATACCAATGTTTCACAATCCGTTCACGAGTTTAAAGATTTAGAAAATGTGCTGAACTGTCATTTGAAAAACTTTAAAAATTATGCAATAAATAAAGAATCATAAATATTTGAGACACCTTTTAAGTAATATTTTTGGTATGACTTTAATTTATGTTAGTAACTCTGCCAATTGGATTTTTTAAGTTATTATATGAGCCTGACCAATTTTTTGATTCTTGTTTCCAAAAATTTCCGTTAATCGGTTATTTCATGCCTTATTAAACAATACTCGTACACATTTACATTTTAAGCCATTTTGAACTTTCAATTGGTTGTATAGCAATATATAAGTAGGAACACATTTTTTGCTTTCTTAAAACTATATAGAAAAACAAATAGCGCAGTTTTTAATTCACTGTATTTACAATCAAACCAAGAATACAAAAGGTTATGCAATCTCAAAAAAGACCTTTATTTAAAAAAACACGGCTTCTAAGCTCGTTGAATGCAAGGGCTCGAAATCTTTTTTGGAAGACAATACAAGTGTTGAGTGGGCGGAATAGGAGGGTATTGTTCACAATTGATAAAAATCTACTTGCAAATTATTTTGAAACTCTACTTCTGCCTGACCCTAATCTTAACACAATAAGCTTTGCATTCCCCAATGTCATTATTCCTGAACTGGATTCCAATCCCACAATGGTTGAACTAGTAGCTGTTTTAAAAAAATAGAAAAATAACAAAGCATCTGGATCTGATGGGATCACAGTAGAGTTTTATAAACATGCAACTGGCCTATCTACTAAATTTATCAGAGTCAACGAAAAAATTCTCGAAAAACATGATGGCATCTGTTCAGAATGGTAGAAAAGTATGTAGAGAATTTCGTTGTGAGCAGGAGTCCTTCAAGGATGTGTTCTAAGCCCTATCATGTTTGCACTGTATATGAACGATGTCGAAAACAGTATACCTGGTGAAGTTCAGTTCGGGGATATTACTCTTAAAGTCTTGCTTTATGCTGACGATCTAGTGATTTTACCGGACATTCCGCTTAAACTAAAACTACAGATTAACAAGCTAAAACAGTTTTGTGATCTATGGGATCTTAGAGTAAATACCACCAAATCCATAATTATGGTTTTCAGGGCTCGAAATAGATCAATTGGCTATGGGCGGAATTGGACTTTAGATGGTGAGATAATTGAGGTCGTAAATGAATTTAAGTATCTTGGGTAAACAAATAAACTCGTAGACCCAATTTTAAAATTCAAAGTTTTCAATGCCACCGTGAATACTTGATTTTGCTATGTTAAAAAAGTATATGGTTTCGTATAGTTGGAGGAAATGGAAAATATACAGATGTATTTTTTCAAGCGAATTTTTAATTTCCATATGAAGTTATTGTAATGGGTCCGATTTGTCAAATTGAAAATTTTGACATTTCTCCCGTCCCTACAGTCGAAATAAAAGATTTTTAGAAAGATGTCCTTGCGTGCGTGTTGAGAAAAATCTAATTGACAGTTTTTTTACAAAAAATAAAAACCTAAAAATTAATTTTCGAATCAAATATCTTTTTAAAACTTTGAGATATTTTCTTTAATTTACTTTTATCTTTCAAAAAATATTGTTGTCAACATTTAGGAAAATTTTGAAAAAATCGAATTGATAGTTTTTTACAAAGAATTAAAAACCGAAAAAAAAATGAACAAAAGTTGGTAAAAAATGATTTTCGACTCAAATATCTTTTCAAAAATTTGAGATAATATAGCTTCTAACTTATTTTATTTCACAGAAAATATTGTTTCGAATATTCAGTAATTTTTATATAAAAATCCAACAGTCCGGTTTTTCATAAAAAAAATAAAATCTACAAAAAATAGAACGCAAATTTGGTAAAAATTGATACGAGTACATATAGACAAACTTTTAAGCAAGACAAATCGACATACGGGATGGGAAGTTATCAGTGTGGGTCGCATCCTCTTTTTTCAAATTGTAACTTTTCGGGCTAAAAGAATGACTGTTAAAAGGCCTCTCTATCCTCTGTTTCCCGTTCGTGTCAATTCTCGAAGACGTGATTACAATTGGCAACTGATTTCTTATAATTTAACTCTTTCACACTTTTTTCTTTGAGGCTACTTCACAGGTTAATTCTATACCAACGTTTTACAATCCGTTAACGAGTTTAAAGATGCTGAAAATATTGACTTTAAATTTCACAGACGATGTTTTTAAAATTGAAATGTCTTTTTAAAAACATTAAAAATTATGCAATAAGAAATAATAAGCATAAATAGTTAAGACGCCAATTAAGTTATATTTTAAGTATGACTTTAATTGATGTAAGTAACTCTGCCAATTGGATTTTTTAAGTAAGTAATTATATGTAATTCTAGGCTGACTAATTTTTTGATTCTTGTTTCCAACTTCGAGGCTGAACGCAAACTGAGCAAAAAAAAGGCCCGTTTATCGTTTATTTCATGCCTAAGGAAACAATACTCGTATACAATTACATTTTACGCCATTTTGAACCTTAAATTGTATGTATAGCAATATCGAATTGTACTAAAATTAAAGCCTCCATTTTTAGTCGAAAACATTATTATACATTTTGTAACGTTCTCTAACTAAAAAGCCTTAAGAACTCGTAGTAAGCTTAAACTAAAATATATTTAAATAAATTGAATTTATAGAACCAAGATATGAAAAACAAACTATTCTACCAGTGTTATAAATTCGTAAAAAACTGAAAAAATAGTGAACTTCTCAGTTTTGATTATTAATAAAAGAGGCTATGATGCGACCAACACTGAAAACTTCCCATCCCGTCTGTCGATTTGTCTTCCTAAAAAGTTTGTAGGGTTGGATTAAGAAAGTTGTTAGTTGAATTATTCTTAAAAAATTTAAAATTACCAACAATATTTTTTCATATAATGAAATAGTTGTGTTTTAAAATCTGATAAGAAATACTATTAAGTTTTACCAAATTTAGTAGCATTTCTTAAATTTTTACAAATTGGATGAATGAAATTAATTTGAGAGTTATCAAGAACCAAACATCAATATTTACAAAATTTGCTCACTATTTTATGAAGGCTTTATTTTTTAATGAAAAAACGGACTGTTGGATTTTTATTAAAAAAACTACTGAATATCGAAAACGATATTTTCTGGGAAATAAAAAAAGGTTTGAAGACAATATTTTTGAAAAGCTATTTGAGTCGAAAGTCAATTTTCACCAAGTTTTAGTACAGTGTGAAGGTACATCTCGTGGAAAGCTTACTGAACTCTTTGTAAAAATCATGTGCTATCTTATTTCAAAGAACACAAGTACTGAAACATTGGAAAAATTCCATGAAATAATAAATATTTCTAAGGATTTATGAAAAAAGGACCTGCATCGTGTTCTTTGAATTGAAATGGTTCCATCCATTAAGTAATTTTGTTTAACGCAAACATTTTTGCAAAACGATATTGGAGCGTTTTCTCATTTTGTGGTCCATAGTGATGTGGATAAGTGGTCCACTTTTTTTTGGAGAATGCTCGCGGTCAAGCGACAAATTCAAATTGTTGCAATTACCGATGCATGATAAGGGATTTCTTTTTAACGAACCTGCAAGCTCATCCAAAGTTTTCATCGCAAACGTGGTTCTAAGAGGTTGGGGCGATCGCATACACGGCTAGAGATTCTATGAATTTGCTTCGGGAAACTTTACCTCAAAAACTCATCAGTCGCTTTAGGGATATTCCGTGGCCACCTAAGTTAGCCGACTTAGCCCCAATGGATTATTTTCTATTATGGTTTCTTAAAGAGAGCGCTCTGCAACAATCCCAAAACTCTAGTGAACTTAAAAAAAACTTTTGTCAAGAAATCAGCGTAATTGAATAAAGTTTACTGCAGCGTGTGGCACGTAACACGAGGCTCAGTTTTATAAAGTGCGTACAACTCTACAGAAGTCTTTTGGATGTCATAACGTTCAAAAATTAAAATCCCCATTATTAGTCTGCCTTATAATATTTAAACCAAAACAATATATCAAATAGATTTTTTTATATTTAATTTTGAAAACATGTACTATGTGCCGCCAGACACCCTGAACAAAGAAATCCAGAATCAAACCTTCTAATACTGCGTTTAAGTATATGTATTTTCTTGTTGGCATTAAAATTAAGGGCTTTCTTTATGAAAGCACTCATCTAGATCTATACATATGGATTTCCATCGAATATGCCAACAACCTTTCAAATCACTTGATGAAGAAGACGTGACAAATTGACCCATTTCTACGTGCTTATTTTTTAAATAAAGAACACACTTAAGCAAATGAACTTTGACATATATAGAGACTTTTATAAGCATGTACCTATTATAACGTCTTAATAGTGCCACGCGAAAACAAGAGCTACATGAGGGATGCCATGAACATAAATGCAGTTTTATTGCAGTTCTTATTTCGTATAAGCTAAAGCCCGATTCATCTTTTGTTCGTACCTCAACGTATTTTTTTTTCTTTTATAATGACAACTGCATCCATCCGTTAACAAATTATCCATAATACTCGAGAGTTGGAGAATTATTATAGCAATGAAAAGTTATGCCATAGTATAAGAGTATATGCGTGCGCTCAATTAATATCCAACCCCATTTCCATCCCCATCATTGTATAGGTTTATATCCGTAGAGCTGTACCTTCACTTAACGATTTCACTTTTCATTCTGCCACTGCTGTCATTGTCATCATCATCGTCGTCGTCGTCATCATCGTTGTTGGCATCACGTTTATATATTTTATGTTCTCTTTTCCTTTTTTTTCATAGAAAAATATTCACTGAAATCTGAAATGGAGCATGCTTGAAAATTAACCCTCCCCTCCTCTCACAGATCTCAGTGCCAAATGGAAAAGTGTGCCATGCTTATGCCTATAAAGTCTATACACTTTAATATACCTAAAGCATCCTTGTTAGATGGAAATTTGTACCCGTATTATACAAGTATTTCTTTTTTTCTATTAGAAAAATTGCTGCTTTGAAAACGTGAGGTCCTTAACCTCACGTAAACTTTAATCCCCTTAGAACCTTACTTCAGAGAAAAACTATAAGATAGATGAATAGAAATATTTTATGGATTTTTCTACGTATAAAATTATGTGTATGTATGTACATAAATTTATTATATGCGAATGGAATTATTTGGTTTGTTCTAAAAGAAAATCAAATCAGCACAAATTAGGATTTATATGCATCCTAAATTACAACACATCCATATAAAGACAATTTTGTAAAGATAAGGACTAACTTCAATGTCTAATAGGCTTGGGAGAAATTATTGGAAGAAAATATTTTTTATTTTGATTAATTATATAGAAAATCCCAGTTTTCCAGGTTTATATACAGTAAAAGATGAGATAAAAACTCCTTATTAAATGGTAAAAAAATCTTCTTTTCTAAAGTTTATTATAGTTGGTACGATGAGCTCGTAACGCGCTTTTAATGGGCTACATAGTCGTCCTTCCAATCAACTATTCAAAGTTTCAAAAAGAATCAGACAACCTTACGTCAACGAAACTCAAGATCTGTTAAAGTGGGCAGTAGAAGGGAAGGAAGGAATTGCCGCTTCGCTTACAAGAACTTGCCTGTAGCAGACCACAATATGGCGAATTTTTCGTCGTGATTTGTTCCTGAACCCACACAAAATCCAATCAAAACTCAAGAGCTGAAATCAATTTCGCAGCAGTTGATCAAAATTTCGGTCGAAAAATCATCTTGAGCGATGATGTCCAATTTTGAATGATTGGGTCCGTGATAAGCAAAATTACTAGATTATGGATAAAACCAATCTAGGTACTTGAAATTCACGAGGAGCCACTATATCTAAATAAAGTTTCTGTTGAATGTAGTTGTTGGTCTGGTGGCGTCATATCGGTCCGTAGAAAATGATGCTACGAACGCTAGTGGTCGATCATCGTCATCTTTTTGTGGCCTGAATAGGATAACACCGAAGATATATGGTTTCAACACGATGACGCTACGTGTCACACAGCTCAATACACAACCGATATTCTACGTAGCGTTTTTACGGCATCGTTATCTTGACCGTATAGCGTTGCGACGTGAACCGAATCGTGTAATTTTACCTCTTATGACTTTTTCTTGTGAGAATTTTTTAAGTCTTAGGTCCATGCGAATAAGCCGCAAGCCACCGTTTCCATCAAAGACAGCATAATTGATGGCATCGGTCAAAATAAGATTGATTTATGAGCTTAAGTCAGCGGAAATTGGACCTTGAGCGCGATCACAATGTAAACAAAAAAGTGGCTGGGATGCGACCCACACTTATATTTGTTTTGCTTTAAAATTTGTTGGTTTTCGTGTTTTGCTAAAAACTTGTCAAATGAATTATTCTTAAAAATAAAAAATGAAATAGTTAGATTTTCAAATCTATTTTTGTTAACGAGATTTTTAGTAGAAAAACAACTTTTAACAATTTAAGAAGCATTTCTTTAAAGTTTTTATTTCTTATATAAACAAATAGAAATTGTTTGAATGAAAAATAATTCATTAATTATCGAGAAACGAACATCAATTTTTAACAATTTTTCGTACTTTTTTTTGTAGATTTTAATTTTTTTGAAAAAAAACGGAAGGTTGGATTTTTTTAAGAAAAAAAAAATTAATATCGAAAATAATATTTTCTGTGAGAAAAATTTAGTTTTATGATAATGTATTTAATTTTTGAAAAGAAATTTAAGTCGAATTTAAAAGGTTTCTATTTTTTGTAAAAAAAAAACTGTCAATTCAATTTTTCTCAAAACTTTACCGAATGTTGGTTACAGTATTTCTTATAAAACTAAAATAATCTGAAGCCATAATCTTAAATTTTTAAAAAGATATTTGAGTCGAAACTCAGTTTTTACAAACTTTTAGTAATTTTTTTAAGTTCCTATTTTTGGAAAAAAAAACTATCAATTCAATTTTCTTCAAAACTTTGCCGAATGTTGATAACAAAAAATAAAATTGGTTTGAAGATATAATCTCAAATTTTTGGAAAGATTTTTGAGTCAAAAATCAACTTTTACCAACTTTTAGTGGTGTTTTTTTTTTATGTTTTTGTTTTTTTTTTTTTTAAAGAAAACTGTCAATTTGGTTTTCCTAAAACTGTTATCGAATGAAGAATATTTCATATAATATAAAATTAGTTTGAAGACAATGTATTACATTTTTGAAAAATATTTGAGTGGATAATCAATTTTTAGAAACTTTTATTCATTTTTTTAATAATTTTTATTTATAAAAAAATGTCAATTCGCTTTCCCTAAAAATTCAAATGAATTTTTACAACAATATTTTTAGTTAAAAATAAGTTATATCTCAAAGTTTCAAAAAGATCTTTTTTTATTACGTTACAATATTTAATACAAAATTTAATTCAAGTCTCTAGCGTTATTGGTTCGTGAGATATTAAGGGTTAACCAAAATGTTTTTTCCCAAATTGCAATGGTAAAACAACCACCCACTCAATTTTCTTAAAAGTCCTTGCTTCATTATTTTCTGTATAACAAATTTTATTTGAAGTCGATATCTATGCTGGTTCTTGAGCTATGGTTCAGCCCACATATCTTCTAATTCGTGCCATGAAAAGTTGGTTATCATCTTGCGATAGTGACCACCATTCAAAACAGTCATTGTGCATTGGTTTTTCGACAATTAAGGAAATTCTGCCTCATCACTGAAGATGATTTTCTTCTAAAATTGATCATCCACTGTTGCAATTTATTGCCACTATTCTGAACATTGAGGATGCTTGAAATAGTTATAAGGTTTTACGAGTATATATTGAGTCAGCTGCACCTTGTAAGCGTGGAAATGCAGGTCTTTGTACATAATGTTTATCAACGACGAGTGCGAGAGTAGCAATTGTTGGACACTACCGAGCGTGATGACAATAGTTGAGGTGGACGGCTCTTCAGCCACATTTGTGTATCTTTCTATGGTTCAAATTAAATCAGTACAAAATTTACAAATGTCAAATGTAATGCAGAAAAAACCTTGACGTTTAGGTGTGGTTCTCTTGCCCAGTTAAATATAGCCGTAAAACCCTTCCTTTGTGGTGGAATGAAGAACTGTCGAGTCTTAGGAAAATGACGAGGACAATTTTCAATATCTGCAACAAACATAAGTTTTACCAACCGTATAAAGACTCTCTTAAAATTTACAAACAAGCTTTGTCATCAGCCAAAAGACAAGGCTGGAGAGAATGCTGTCAATTAATCGAAGACATAAAGGACTCCGCAAGGCTCAGCAAAGTTTTATCGAAGGAACATTGTAATCCTTCATTTCTAAAAAAAACCTGATGGAACCTGGACAGCCTCTCCAGCCGAATCTCTTGAGCTACTGATGAAGATGCACTTTCCGGGTTGCGAGAGTGATAACTCCGAATCGCTTGAAACCACAGAGCTAAACGTAGCTCATATGGAGCAAGTCAATTCCGTTATAACCAGAGAAAATATTTTGTGGGCCATCAATACTTTTTCTCCATATAAATCCCCAGGCATGGATGGCATACTGCCAGTTATGCTTCAAAAGTTGCATGGCAGCTCCATGGCTGGAACAAATTTTCAAAGGATGTCTCCTTCTCAAACATGTGCCCATGTCTTGGAGACAGGTCAAAGTAGTTTTTATCCCGAAAGTGGGTAGGCGAGGTCACGAATCCGCGAAGGATTTCAGACCAATAAGCTTAACATCTTTTGTGCTTAAAACCTTGGAGCGCATTCTTGATTACAATATTAGAGAAATCATAGTTGGACGACCTCTCGAAAGCTCTCAGCATGCTTACCTTAAGGACAAATCTTCGGAGACTACCCTCCATGAGGTAGTGCGCACTGTAGAACAAACAATCCATTATAAATAATTTACTCTTGCCACCTTCCTAGACATAGAAGGTGCTTTTAATAACGTCCTTACAGAATCCATAGAAGAATCATTCGATAAGTTCGGAGTAGAAAACTTCATTCGAGAATGGATTATTTCCATGCTCAGTGGTAGGAAGATTCGAGCCTCTCTAGGCAATACAATCGCAACAAAACACGTGAGTAGGGGAACACCCCAGGGTGGTGTAGCCTACGCGGATGATTTGGTGCTATTGATGTCAGGAAAGTACACCTCTGTGATTTCACTAATCACAGAGGTCAGCTTTGAAGAAAGTTAGAAACTGGGCCGAGATTTGTGGACTAAGAGTTAACCAAAGTAAAACTGAACTGTTGCTCTTTACCACCAAAACTAAAGTACCGCCCTTCACGCTACCTCGACTCAATGGTCAAATCCTATCATTGTCTTCCATGGCAAAATATTTGGGAGTTACACTCGACCCTAAACTAAACTGGAAACTTCTATCAATCGACCTTTTTATTAAATACATAGTTTCCTGCAGCGCTATTAGGCTGAGGGAATCAAATAGCTGGTTGTCAAAACCTTATGTTCACAGCAACACTACGATCTCGGTAGACACTGACTACTGCACTCCTACTTTGAGCGTTAGTAAGGGTTTTAAGGTTATTTTCCCATCGAGAGAAGATTGGGAGGATGACATCGTGTCGATAGGTTTCGACACAACCATCTTTACTGACGGCTCAAAGATGGAGTGCGGAGTTGGTTCTGGGATCTGAGTCCCTAAATGTAGCCAAATCCTTTAGGCTTCCTGACTTTTCTAGTGTTTTGCAGACTGAACTGCTGGCAATAAGGGAGGCATCTAAGATACTTAAACAAAACCCAAACCAAAACCGAAATGCGTCTATCTTTACAGACAGTCAAGCAGCTGTCAAAGCCATTAACTCGGCCATATCCTCATCTAAATTGGTCCAGCAATGTCGCGATGAGCTTGCGAACCTGAATATTAACCTCGGTGTCACCCTGATCTGGGTTCCGGGCCATAGTGGTATCGTGGGAAATGAATGGGCTGACGAGCTAGCCAGGCAAGGATCGGCCCTTCATACTCGTAGCTCACTTGCGGAAATGGTTAACATAGATCTTGGTGCTATGAAGATTAAAATCTTTTCTATCTACCAAACTCAATTAAACCGAAGGTGGAGCAATTTACCCAACTGCATTATATCTAGGAAGATATGGCCCACCTATAACAAAACCCGTACAAACGATCTTCTATGCAGGCCAAGGCAAGACATAGCCAGGATTGTTGCAGTTTGTACCGGACATTGGCCTATAGGAGTTTATGCAGAGAAGTTGGGTATCTCTTACAACACCTTTTGGCGTAGCTGTAGGGACCAAAGGAAAAGTGAAACGATAATCCATTTCCTCTGCAAATGTCCTGCTTTGGCAAACACTAGAATGAAATACTTTGGAAAATCATTCTTTCACGAACTTGATGAACTATCTGAGACAAAGATTTGAGACCTAATCTTTTTTCTCAATGCGACAAAATGGCTCTAACATAATCGCTATGAAGCTTCTCTATAAATATATCCCTTTCAATCAAAGGTCAAACGAGTTCTTGGTATCAAAACGGCGCACTACAGAGCTAATTGGATCTCAGGCTAGGTTGCCTTGAGATCGCCATTTCTACCTACCCTAGGTGTGGTTCATATTGAACAATGGCCATTAAAATGTAGTTATTTTCAAGCATTACTAATTAATCCAGGCCCATTTATCAAATTTAAAATTTTTGAAGTTTTTTTTTGATTTTATCAAAATCTAAAAATATCGCAAAGCTAGATAAAATATTTTAAAAAAACTAGCACAAATTTTCAAGACTTATACAAAATATCTAACTGGCCCTATGCGGGTGGTCTAAGTTAATCCATTATCTTAAACCTACTGCCTTTCGGCATAAGAAACATTTTAATACTAAATAAAAATAACTTAAACTACAACCAAGAACATTAAAAACAAAACTTGGTATCTTTATGATTTTTTTTATTTTATATAAAACTTAAAACTAAATATAAATAAAACCGAAACCTATGATAATACTAAAGTTAGTTAAAACTAACTAAAACCAATAATAATACTTAAAATTACTTAAAACTTCTTAAAAACTAGAAAAGCCTCAGATATTATTGATACGTGAACACCTTCCGTTTAGGAGTCATTTCACGGTTGGCCTACCCACAATATCGGAACCAAGAATACAATTTCATAGTCATGTGTAAGGCATGAACTACTTTGCTTGCTGAGGAGCGAGGCCTATCTAACGCATCTTGCATACTAAGGGACTTAGGTAGTAAACAGTACC
The DNA here is from genome assembly GCF_945859685.1 of Eupeodes corollae. Classification (NCBI taxonomy): domain Eukaryota; kingdom Metazoa; phylum Arthropoda; class Insecta; order Diptera; family Syrphidae; genus Eupeodes; species Eupeodes corollae. The sequence continues at coordinate 85,714,152 of NC_079147.1, forward strand.
CTTAGAATGCCATTCGTTCCGCTTATGGCAACCACAGCCACCACGATACTCCCATTAGACAGGTGGTATCAGGTCGCCCAGTGTATATGAAACACCAGAAACAACAAGAACCAGGGCTCCTGTCTCCCGTGGTACTTGAATATAGCTTCCGGTGGAGCTTCGTAACCACGAAGGTTACTTCCCGATGGACTCCTTACTGTCCAAGGCCTGACAGCCTTCATATTGCTCTGCGAGAACACCAGTTGAATACTGGCAGTATTGCATAGCAACACCAATACATCGAAATGACACCATGATACACAACCCAGGAATCTTCAATGAGATTCCCAAGCCAACTCATGACTCATGAGGCCAAGCTAAAATTTATTCATCAGTAATAAATAAAAAGCCCAATACACCCCAAAGCACATCCACGCAAAAACACATGCACACAAAACACAGACATGTATTAGCCAATCTTAACAAGCAATAGTAAACAATTGGGTCTTTACACACGCTAAGATAGACTTTCACTACAACCAGTTGTGGTCACAACCTCTTTGCCCTACACTAGCTATACAACTTAGTGGACTAACCTACCTACCGCTCTCCTACATGCAAAAACTTGTTTTGCGTAAACCTCTAGGTTCCCAGCAGTTTCCCTAATACTAAGGATTTTGCTGAATACCCAATTATCATTATATATCTGAATAGCGAGGACAGTCTACAATGACGTGTAGCCAATTCTTACTAGGCGCCCCACAGGAACACTCCGCTGTTGTTGAAAGTGTCCTTTTATGCAAAAATGCGTTAATGGACCCGTTTCCTGTGAAGAGCGAGAAACCAAAGTCCCTAACCCTAACTGCCTGATCTATGTCGGGAAGAAACTTAAAAGTTACCCTTCCCTTCTCACTATCTGTCCATCTAGATTGCCATTGAGTGCACACACATCTGTTAAGCAAATCTTTAATACGCCCCACTCTCCTGTCAGTAAAATTTCAAGCCTCCTCCCAGTCCGTTGAGGACAAGTTTATTCCTCTTGACATCCTGTAGGCAATCGCCAATCGAGTAGAACAGCCCTTAACCTTTTTTTTTTTTTGTTTTGTGTTTTTTTTTGGTGACACTCTGAGTGTCCCTTACCTAATCCTTTAACCTATGTAAGCCGGCCAAGACCAAACAATCTAGACAGCTTTAAATGTCATTCTCAATTTGAAGCCAGCAACCAGGTTCTCCTGCCTCATCCTCTCTCTTCGGATCCTATCGAAAGCAGTCCTACTGAACCGAAGGCGCTTGGCTCCAACCAGTGCGAGGACTTTACGACACACGACTGTAAAGGAGTCGCCTATCTACAGTTTTATGGCTGACGTGGTAAAATAGCGAAACCGCCTCCCTATCCTGTATCAGCCCTCGATTGTCTAAAAAGAGGAAAGCTTCGGGAGGAATGTTGCCTCTTAAAAGTGCATTTTTGTAGTACTCATTGTTGGGGTAGTAAGGTCCCTAGCTCTGGCAAGAGCAGCACTCATATGTCTGTCGAATTACAAGTACTGATCCAGCCAGATGCCAAGGTACTTAACTACACTTTTATTCGCCAGTGGCTGTCGATTTAGTCCAACGATCACAAGGTTTTTCCAGTTCTTTCTCGAATCCCTTGAGGCCCCATACAGCGGAGTCCTGAACAGAATAGCTTCGCATTTCTGAAAGTTAATTTTTAACTTCCAGTCATCGCGACATTGAATAATCTTGTCGAAGTCACTCTGCTATCAGATCACTAGTGTAAATGCTGAACAAGATTGGCGAGTAAACCGTTCTCTGTTGAAGACCATTTTTAATATCAAAGAGTTCGGTAGATGTTATATTGAAAATTTTGACAATAAACCGTTTACCTTAAGCATGTCATAAAGCATATACAACAGTGGTTTAGCTATGATACGGTGTCGAAGGCCTTCTCCATGTCAACCAAACAATCATCCGTACATTTCCTTTTAGATTCGCTCCACTGGATTTTAGAAAGAAGCTTAAACGACGCATGAATAGTGACAGGTCCCGTTTTAAAGCCGAACTGATTATCCGGAATTATTTTGTTGTTCTCAGCTCACTAAGGCAGAAAACTTATAGACCGGTGGTTCACCGGATTGGAGTTTTAGTTTCCCTTTTTCGGGAGAGGATGGACCACAGCTGTCTTCCAACGGACTGGGTCATATGTATTATTCAGAACGTTGTTAAACAGAGTGATATAAATGTCCACAGCTTCTTGAGGTAAATGTCGTAGTAAAATGTATATAAATGGATATACCATCGACACCTGATGACTTCTTTTACTTTAATCAATCAAAGATTAGCTGGAGCTTTATCTTTGTGAACAATAGGGTATTAGCCACTTTTTGCTCGACGATGATTACATTTGCCAAGTTTTCGACATTGAACCTGGTAAGATCGCCACCGCGTTATGTCGTTTCGCAGTTAAAAGAAGTGCTGCAGGGCTCTATTCAGCCCCCACCACCTCTACTTTCTCCTACGGATCTTCGACAGCAAAGAAGTCCATCGTCCAAAACGGCGTCTTCTGGATCTATTCCTGCTGTCAGAAGTACGTCTCGGTTTTCTGTCGTTCTTTGAAGCTTAAGACAAGGAAGATGGTTCTGATCATTCCTCCTAAGGATCTTGTTAATTTGCTGAAACATACTTCTTGTCACAGTACAAATTTTAATGTTGAATCGATAGTTTTCTTTGATCAATTTGCTACGTTATAGTTCAATGGATTGTCTCTTCCATTTGTTGTAAATATCCGTCAAGCTCGGCATTTGTCAAAATCCTGTTGATTAGTGGGGATACATTTCTAAACCGAAGTTCTCACGCTAAAGCTTTGGTGAAGCGCGGCCAGTGAGTCTTACTATAATTGTAAGAGTGCACCGGCATGTACTTCTCCAACTCCACAAGCTCTTTTGGAAGCCGTATTACGTCGCGGCGCAGGGGTGAGAACGCAATGGTCACTGTCGTACTTGATCGTCCGTTAAGAATTGTTGACGTTTTATTTGCCGAATTGACGAAAATTAATGTTTAAACATTTTTAATAATGAAGTTAAGCTTTTTTCATAAATGTTACATCCCGCCTTAAAGTTAATATAAAAACAATTACTACCCAGAAGTTTAAAATTTTCTAATTCACATAAAGCATAAGTGATTATGATTCAATATAGTTAACCAAAAATAAATAAATCCACCTTTTCAATTCAAAACGTCGTAAATATTCAAATTTGAATAAAACCAAATCAAAAATTTGATTGATATTACAATTCATTTCTATAAGACTCCTAATAGCCTTTTAGCAATAAACCTTTACCTATTGTTTTTTTAACCTTATAAATTCGAATTTTAAAAAATTGCTATACGGACACACGGTAATAATAATCGTTCTCAAAATCAATATCACTTAGCCGAAGCTCTTTGGCAATTGTTCGCATTCACTATTTAAAAAAAAAATCTAAAAAACCAAAAAGAAAACAACAGAAATGCTAATCCCATGTGAGTATTGGAAAATGTTGTTTCATTCAAAAACTATGCATTTCTATTATATTTGCAACATTTCAATTTCAATTTTATTTCTATTTTCATAGTTGAATAGAATATACATCGACAACAACTTTTTGTTTTATCCTCTTCGAGGTCATTTCATCTTTGTTTCGTTTAAAAATTCAATTTTCCATCAAGTTTGTGAATGGGATTCAATTTCATTTTTCAATTTTGATATGCTATACACTGTACAGACATTATATATTAGGTACGGTGTAGGAATATATACGAATTTTAAGCCCTTCATATAATAGCAACTTCATAGTGTGTTTTTTAAGACACTAGATGCAAAGTATAGGGTGGGTCAAAAGAGTCTTTCTAGTGATAATGTGATAATAACTTTAAGAAATTTAATTTTAAATCAATAGTTTATTTTTCTATAATACGTTCAATTCATGCAGTACTTGGTCTTTCACGTCAAGGGGGACCAACTACAGTTCCTTGTGGATAATGTGACCAGTGGGTCGATTTCGCACATAGAAACATAGGTGGCCCATTTAAATGACAAAACACACTCAAATGGTTAAAAATACCTTAAATATATCGGAGACACAGTGTGAGCAAAAGGAGGTGTCGGTGTGCATTGCAAAACATTGCAATGACAGGAACCGAAAGAGCATGACATTCGTAAGGCATTCCACATTCGCGTAGTATGTTACAAATTTTGTGCATCGTCTCATCAAAACCAAACATTTAGCAGCATTTTTTAGCGATATCGCGTGTATAATCATTCCATACCGAGAATATCGAGATGTTCACTTCTACTGATGCAAGTGAGCAAGAAAGATTTGAAGTTGCATAATTTAAGTCCAACGTTCAGCTTGCCTATGTAAAGGCGGATCGGTTCGCACGACCCTATCTGCGGTACCTTACTTTACCTAAAACCTCTTGATATATTCAGCAAACAAATAGCTGCAAGCTCTGCTAAACGCCTCAAAGCTTCGTCGCAGTGGATTAACAATAACATTGGCCAATCCGTAATGCAATTTTAAAGCATACATACTACACCATTCTCCGAATGCAATTCGACAGAAACTTCCAGATTTCTATACTTTCCAGATTTTTCTGGGAAGATAGGACATTCCTACAAGACGAGTCAGTCCACTTTTACAATAATGGATAAAAAAGAAATGTGGAAGTGCGCCTCTAAACGACTGAAATTAAGTCTCTCATTCGTCTTCCCAATCATTGAAGCGTGTTCCAGGCCAACTTTTTGGCGATAAAAGAAGTCTTTTTCTGGCTTAAAGAAAGCGTGATATCAACATCTGATATCCATATCTTCTAAGATAGTCAGGCCGCTATCAAATTTCTGGACTCTGTCTCTACAAATTGTATTACAGCCCTGTCGATCATCTCTAATGGAGATTGCACAAAATTTAAATTTTTACCTTTGCTGCATGCTGGGCCACAGAGACATTTCAGGAAATTGTAAGGAAGATGAACTCGTCAGAAACAGTTCATTCTATAAAATTTGGCTAATGCTGGAATACCAATCGCTATATGTAAAGTATTGCTAATGCAGGACGTTATGAAGAAGGCAAATATCAGGTGGAATAATGTCACCACGTGTCAAGTCATAAAAAACATTCGGCCGGCAATAGATTTAAAGCGCTCAAGGTATATGCAGGTCGCATATAAGCTATATAATATGTGTCATTACCGGGCCCTGTCCAATAGGAAAGCACTCCACTCGACTAGGCGTATTCTCAAATGACTATTGCAGAAGCTGTATAGACGAGGAAGAGGAGAAAACAGTTCTTTACCTTCTCTGTACATTACCTGCGCTAGCTTAAAAACGCAAGAACTACCTAGAAGTATTCTTCTAAAACAATCTGAACGATCTAAATCATATTAGCATAATCAGCCTTTTAAGTTTCGTAAGGGACTCAAACTGGTTTCATTGGGCTCAGGAGAAAGCCTCAAGATTCATGTCGTATCACACTGAGCCATTAAACTGGCCTAAGTGTGTCCTAATTCATCACGGTCACTTTAACCTAACCTAACCAAGTTGCAGATATAGAGATCGTAAGTTTAAATAAGAAAGATTGTCGGAGGACAAAACAGAGTCCTGGGGCACACCACTGTTCGATGAGAAGATCCATGAGATCAGCAGTGTAATTTTTGCTATGAAAGTTGTACTGTCGTTCATTAGGAAGCCTCGATCATCGAAATATTTCTTGATCTGATAATTAATCAGAGTTTCCATGACCTTTGAAAGAACGACGTAACTACAATCGGTCTATATCTAGAGAGTAAGAAATATTAGCTTCTTTTGGTTATTGGCTGGACAAATGCTGGAAGATTGAGAATTCTTCATGTCTTTTTGCGAATGACCAAATTTGTACTGCAGTGCCGGGACGTTGCATAATTAATCAGTTAAATAATTCGTTGCCGTTATTTTTGGTCATGTATAAATTTATGGAGTCCTTTTTGGTTTGTTCAAACTTTTTCCGGTTTTTCTCAATTTTCCTCAAAAAGTGATCAGTGTATTGCATAACTTACTTATAAAAACAAGCAAAAACAAACTTAAAGACAGAAGAATTATGATTATATCAAATTAAGAAAAAACGTTTGACTCACCCTGTAAGTACATATCATCTACATACGATGCAAGCTATACTTTCCTTCTACGATATCACTATATTGGGATATGATGCAAAAAAGCAGTTAATTACCAATTTATTTTGTTTTTGTGTTTTTCATATATGGAACGATCTTTTATCCCCCTTTCTACAACATCATCGTGGAAATACTCTTTTGAGAGGGTTGGTTTTTTGTTTTTGGTTTTGTTGCTAATGGCATTTAAACCCTTTGGCAAATGATACCAATGCCATTTGAATCGAACACACACGGTCTCTCATTATTACAAAACTGCTAAGAGGATTACTGATTTCATTCAGAGTTGTTTCCAGCAAACTCTGGGACTACACAAACAGGGTAGAACTTTCCTTTTCATTCGAGTTCACATTATGACTTTTGCATTTAACATAAGCAAAGTATGCATGCTTTCATGCACATCATATGACTCTATCCTTGCCCTATAAGTGTCCAAAACTAAACTTTAAAAAAATCACCCTTCCATTCGGTCCATCTCTGATATCTGATTCCGGGTATCAACATCACAATTGTCATCCACAACTGAAGCAAGTTTTTTAAACATTATTTTCTCTTTTTTATCTTTTCAGCGTATCATAAGCAGTATCACAATCTAAAACGCTTGACGTAAGAAACGTCACTCTCACTAATGTCATAGTGCGTCGTCGTTGTAGTCGTTGCTGTTGTCATTGCATAATAATCGTGGAACAATACTGCTAAAAGATGACAGCAAAATGTCACAATTGCGAAAATCAGCTTCTTTCCGATCCAGGATTCCAGTGAGAAGAAGTCGTTTGCCACAGCGTCGTTGCTGTAGCCCACCCCCAGGTGGCGTAGTGAGGTTAAGGGGTGCCTCTAGCGGTTGTGGAGGAAGAACAACCACCAACACCGGAGACGTTGGCTTAGGGCTGCAGACAAATAGAAGTTTTGCATTCGAGAGATGTGATATCAACATCAACAGCAACACCAACTCCAATAACAAAAAGAAAACTCGCAGCAATAGCAAACAGCATAAGCATCAGCAGAAACGATACTCGTCATCTTCATCGTTTTCCAGCAGCGACGAAAGCTATGAATCTGAAGCTCCACGCCAGGTGAGGCTATAAACTATACTGAAATAGACATGTGCACTAATTTCTTCGTTTTCTGTTATAAGAAGAATTTCCCAGATGCATACAAATGCCAAGCGCACATACGCGTACATATACGTGTAAGACTTTTCCCATTTTCCACAGTTGGCTTTTATATTCTGTTGATCTTATTTATATATTTATTTTTCTTATTCACTCGAAGCGACGAGGAGATGGTTGGTTGGGCGGCTCTCAGCTCCTTTCAGATCCTCTCAGGACTAAACGAAGGGTGCAAGCTATTGTTGACATATTTATGTTCTTAGAATAGCAAAGAGACAGGCACAGCCAGCGCCAGCGTAACGTACGTATACAAATACAGGAGCACAACGAATTTAAAAAGATTAAACGTAACTTTATTTGGGGGTGTCATATTATTGGAATTATTATTATTATTTTGAAATTTGAGATAGAGGATATGTGTGCCAGCAAACTTGCTGCGCCAGCCGCGCTGCTCCGTGTGTGTTTTTTAAGGATTTATGTTAGCAGTTAAAATAAATTGATTTAATATTAACTTAGGACATAAAAGCAATGATTTTGTTTTATATTTTGGGTGGGCGAATGTTAAAGGGAGTTTCGCCCTAAGCGAAAAAAACATGTTGCTCGGAAAAAATAATGATACAAAACTGCGCTCTTTCGATTGAATGTTAGTTTTTTTAATCTTTGGCGAAGAGTGTTACATTTGCGTGTATTCTGTTTTAAATGAAATACATAACAAACTTCACAACCCCAATGCATTGTAAATGTATAGCTTTGTATTTATTCATAGTTGTGAAATCAAACAATAGTATTAAATACTTACTTTACTTTAATTTACTTTTTTAATTTATATCAACAGGATCTAAGTCCACTAAGAGACTTAATTCCCAAACAGTTGCAACTAGACCCATTTGAGTAAAATGGCATTAGTTTCCATGCTAGGTGGGACCGAACCCTACTTTCTTTTGAGCCCTTAAAACACACTTAAAAATATGAAGAAGGAAGGGATTCCTATCAATTTAACAACGAGCTTAAGATCGTTATAAACAGTTCCTTGACACTGGTTTTATTTGAATGAGTGCAAACCCAATTTGATCATATTCATAAGGTTTTATTACTGGCAATCAAATTGCACTTTTTTCAATCCAATTTTGAAAGACGTAATCTTTCAAACGATTTTCAAACAAAAAAATCATAATTTCACGTGCCAAAAATTGATCTAAAAACATATTTTAAGAACCTGGTGAGATAAAACAAATTTAAGGTGAGCTTCGAATTCAGAACATTGTGTGTTGCAGAAAAAAAAACGTTATTTCGTCGGCCAGTGTTATTTCTGAATCTTTTCAATACGGCTCCCGGAAATTGCGAAGGAATTATTTCTGGAAAAAAAAGTTGTTATGTCAAAATTATAAATACAAATTTCAATTACGTCGTACAAACATTGATGTACATCTGCCTGATTAGGCGCTCTATTGTTGCTAAGTTGGGTAAATACAAAATTTCAAAGTCTATATTTAAAGTTGGGCAATAATTTTTAACTGCCCAAAGGAAGTTATTGCAATGGGTCCGGTTTGTCAAATTAAAAATTTTCACATTTCTAAACGTTTGAATTTCCGTAAAATCAAAACAAAAGATTTTTAGAAAGATGTCTGCGCGTGCGTGTGTACGTACCTTCCTACGTTCGACGTTCGTACGTTCGAGATGTTTTTTTTTGTCGTCCATAGCTTAAGAACCAGAAGAGATATCGACTTCGAATAAATTTTGATATACAGAAAATAATGCAGAAAGATACAAAAAGAGCTCTAAAGAAAATTGCATGGGTGTTTTTTTCTGTAAATATAGCAGTTTAAAAAAAAATTGAAAATGTTGGTTAAACCTATAAATATCTCACGAACTTATAACGCTAGAGATTTGAATTAAATTTTATATAACATATTGTATTGTGATATCAACCAAGTATATTTTTTGAAAAAAATCCATTTAACTGTTTTTTTTTTTTTTATAAATCAAAAAAACTGAAAAAAAATTTGTCACCTCCAAAATTTTACGACTAAAATATGATTTCATCTCCAAAACAATTTTGTGCAACGAAGAATAATGTTTTTGACATCTCATAAAATTTTGAGAAAAATCGATTAGAGAGTTTTTTTTATAAAAAATAAAAATCTAAAAAAAACATTACTCAAAGTTAGTAAAAATTGAATATTACGACTCAAATATCTTTTCAAAAACTTGAAATTTAGGCTTCAACTTAAAGAAATATTGTTTTTAACATTTTGAAAACTCTTGAGACAAATCGAATTGACAGTTGTTTTTACAAAAAATAAAAACCTAAAAAAAAATTAATAAAAGTTGGTAAGAATTGATTTTCGACTCAAATATCTTTTTAAAACTTTGAGATATTGGCTTTAATTTACTTTTATGGTCAAAAAATATTGTTGTCAACATTCAGTAACACTTTAAAAAAATTGAATTGATAGTTTTTTTTACAAAAAATTAAAAAACAAAAAAAAATTAACGAAAGTTGATAAAAAATGATTTTCGTTTTAAATATCTTTTCAAAAATTTAAAATATTGGCTTCAAACTTATTTTATTTTACAGAAAATATTGTTTTCTATATTCAGTAATTTTTATATAAAAAATCCAACAGTCCGTTTTTTCATAAAAATAAAATCCAGACAAACTTTTAAGCAAGACAAATCGACAGACGGGATGGGAAGTTATCAGTGTGGGTCGCATCCCAGCCTCTTTTTTTAAGTTGTTTCGGGTTGTTTGGTTTCTGTTTCTTTATTTATAAGGTATGCTTACATTGTTATTTTTATTGAATATAATAGAAAAGAATAATGTCATCTCCCTTTTTAGCTTTTGTATTGTATGCACAGGTAGGAAAAGTGGAGTAAATTCAAGGTTATGTAGCTTCATTTATTAATTAATCAGAAAACGGCAATAAAATGGTTAAAAGTAAGAAAATGGGATTTTGTAGTGACAGAAAGAGCTTTACTCTCCATCTTGAGAGAAAAAGTAGATAAATGTATCCTCAAAAAGATACAACGTGCCAAAAATAGCTAAAAGTTGATCCGGCTAGAGAACACCAAAGGACTTTGTAAGTTTAAGGACCTAAATAAATTTGTCAAGAAAAAATGTAAAATGAACTCGGAGTTAACCAAAGTTTGGCTTTCCAAATATAAATAAAAAAAAAAAAAAAAAATCCCAAAACATTTGCATTTTGAACAAGATTGAAAAGATTGTCTGTATTGAAAAATTATACAAATGAATTAAAATCTTGACTACCAAGGAGAACTCCTATCGACAGTTCTAAGGTCCTAAATTTTGAAGAAACTAGAAGTTTAAAATGATGCTGTCAATACAAAAATACGTCTTAACAAAAAATTTAATTTTATTTTAATAACCCTTTTATTACAAGTGTGAATTACTCCTACAAACAATATTCTTTGATATCCGTTAGGTAGTTTCGCCCAAAACTGTATCGTCAAAATTACAAGTGTTGTGCTCAAACTTTTTTGGGTTTATTGACAATCCAAATAAAAAGAAGCGTTCGGTCTTATTATTCAAACCTAAAACGAAAAAATGTCAGATCGCCTAAGAACTCGGAACGTCAACAAAGGGTTTGGGTATGTTCGAGGTTGTGTGTAAGAAAAAGTTTCTTTAAATCCATTTAAATGCAAAGACATTTTTTACACGCCTAACTTGGTACTTACCCCAAATCCAAAATGTCACAAAGCCCAAACCCTATGTCATAAAACCCAAATTCAAAATTGTAGATTATTTTGGGCAAACTGACATGTAACCATTTTTCCTTTTTTTTTTTTAAATTTAATTTGGGTTTTTTCTAAGTTTTTTGGCTTTGTGACCAATTTTGGGCCTTTTTACATTTTAAGATTTGGGCGGTATGATTTTGGGTGAAAAAACCTGACGCCACTCTGATGAGGCCAAATAGCGTAAAACTTTTTCAAAGGCTTAGTTTTTTTTCAGAATTGTGAATTGTCGAACGTCTTCAATTGAAACTTTTAACCAACGTTCTGATTAATGGTTACAGAGCTTAACAGTTTCAATAAGTGATTTATGTCGCACTTTTGTAATTTGGGTGGTGTCTCGGCCATAAGATGTGAGTTATTTTGACCGAAAATTTGAATAATTTTTTAAATTAAACATAGTTTGATTCAATAAGCCCAGTGTGGAGCAGGTTAAAGTGAAAATATATTTTTCTACAGAGCAATTATTTAGTATAATCCAAACACACTAAATATATGTACTCGAATTTCGTTCCCTTTCAGGTCCTACCCACTTATTTTCTGAAAATTATGTTTTTGTTTTTCAATGAATAAAATAAAATAAAGTAAAATAACTTAATAGAGATAAATTATTTGAATTTTGTTTGTACCAAAACTTACTTTAAAAAAAAAAAAACATTTATATTCTCTATTTCATTGTTTTTATTATTTTTGGCCTATTTATACATAATGCAACCGGGCATTATGTGTTCTCTCATATTTCATACAGAAGTCATCATCTGTCAGGAACACTTGTTCCCAATGAAAACAGTCTATATACCTACGTTCACAAAGGTATGTATGTATGTGAACCTTAATATAGATATTTATAGCTTTTAAATGCTACATCTCTCATCACATTGCGCATAATAATAATATTTATGAAAATTATGGCTGAGGGAAAATATTTATTTTCCATGATTTATGCATGAATATAAATTAATTTTGACCTAAAAATGCAACAGCTCGCAGGGAAGATGGAAAATCTATCTATAGGTATGTTTGTATATAAACAATGCGATTCGTACAAACAAATTATTCATTTTTTTGGACCTACTCGAATTTAATGCTATTTGGAATCAGCAGCCCTCTAACATACTCACCAAAAGATTTTTTCCCGAATCGAAATAGAAAAAAAACTATCATCTACTTTTTTTTGTAATATGTTTAAATGCGTGTTTTTTGGAACTGAATATATTTAACAAAAATTTAGTTTTGAGACAAAGAATCATTAGAATAAAATAGAACAGTTGGTGGCGGTCGCGTTGCGTCGTCATAATTGTGGGCTTGAGCAGAGCAGAGCAGACAGAAAAATCGAATTGAATTAAATTGTTTTTATGCACTTGTTCAATATTCCATTGTTTTTTGTTTTGTTTATTGATTTTTGTATCATCAAATATTTATTATTCATTTATGTGCATACATATCAATACAAAATTAGTATCTTTGAAATATAGGTCATCAGATACTCAAGTCTCAAAAACACATCTATTCTCAATTAATTTATGTGGCTGAACAAAATTATGATATTTTCAAAAGCAACAATAAATAATTGCATTAGAAAATTTTATTTTTAAAAAGCAAACAAATTTAACACAAACCATGACAACAGTTGTTTTCATTTTAAAAAGAGTTTAAAATAAGAATTGCATTTGGAAAAAAAATTTCAAAATGTTGATATAGCCACAAAATGTTACTGATGTCTTTTAACCCTCTGTAGGTTTTCCAAAGTTTTAAATACAGCAGAAAAAGCACAATGTTTTGAGTTCATAAAACTTGGAAAATATGTTAAAACTGTGATATAAATATATCAAAATATTCAAATGGTTCTATATAAATATCTAAAGTAAAATGGTGTTTTCAAGCGCCAGGAAAAGCTGTTACATTTTTATCAGAAATACTCTTCCGAAAATGGAGTGCTACTCAAATCTTGTAAAAACGTTTGATAAATTTATAGAAATGGGTAAAAGTTGATTTTCTCGCAATAAGGTTTATGAACTATAACAACCATCTTTTAAAGATGGAGAAATTATTTCCTTCTAAAAAACTGAACAAATTTTAAAATTGTAGAATCTATTCATATTAATTTCAGAGTACTTAGTACTAGCACAAACCAACTATGTATTTAGTTTCAAAATAAAATAATAAGCTATTACATAAGTAATCGATTAAAGATTGAGTATACGATAGGAACAATAGTGTGTTTTAGTTGAACCCAAATATAAATAGTACTCGAGTGAAACGCATTCGACTAAAAATATTAAGCTTAAAATTCTCAGCTTGTATTAAGTTACGTCTACGCCCTAGTGCACACGTTTTCAGATGTTCTTAGAAACGAAAACAGAATGGTCCCTACAATAGCCACAATAAGTACAAATAATTATTTTAAAATTGTTAATGAACCTAAGCAAAAAGTTGTTCAGTAAATGCTTTGAAAATACCATTTATGTTGGAAACGAAGTCCTTACTATTATCTTTTATATCTTGACTTGTAAGAAATTAATTTGTCTTTTATATAAACACATATTTTCAAAGAAAATAGCAAAAAGGTTAAAAAAGATGTTAGGATGCAACCCACCCTAACAACTTCCCATCCCCTCTGTTATTTGTCGTCTCTAATACTTTAAATGTTTATAAATATATTTTATGTGAAAAAATAGGCTGTTGGAAGCCATTATCTCAGAGTTTTAAAAACATATTTGTATCAAAGTTCAATTTTTACCAACTTTGAGTAATGTTTTTTTTTTTAACTTGTGACACTTTTCCGCGACGAATCGAATAATTATATTACTTAGGCATTTAAATATAATTTAACAAAATAAACGACGAACCAAAACGCGACCGGCACGCGAGGTAATACACGACTTATGATATGATTTGGTTATCAGACGAATCAAAGGGGTGGGTTACACCAATTAATTTGAGGGTTCGAATAAATAATTTTTATCGATAAATTAACGAAATTATTTTTAATTACCACAGGGTGTAATACCTGAAAAATAAAATAGGCGCCAGCAATTTTGTTTGTATAAAAACTTAAGGAAATTGCAAACCTTCGGAGCGGAACCGACGCCGACGGTGAAAACACTTTTAAAAAATAAGAATAAATTTATATCCCCGAAATGGGATTTTAATTCTTTTTATTGGTTTGAAAACTGGTTTGCTTCGGAAACCTTTTTAAAAAAAGAGTAAAACCCAAGATCTTTTAAAGAACATAAAAAAAAAACAATGGACATTTTGAAATAAACGAAAAATGGACCGCTATTGCTTTGTCCCGAACAGACAAAAGGAAAGTTTAATGGGTCACGCGTCTCGTAATTTCGAGAAAATTTTAACGGAACACAAGTCAACTGATTTCTGATCTTCTGAAACCACTATTCTTAACTTTTTTCTCTGCCAACTATACCCTCTTGATTTTTTCGTTGTTGTTTTCCCACCTTTCCTTCTTTACCCAAACTTCCTAGTTATTTTCTTCTTGATTTTTATTTATTTATTCAGCTTACTACAAGCTATCATAACTTAACTTAACTTAACTTAACACTAGCTTAACATTTTTTTTTTGCATGTCTTTTTATCAGTTTAAACATTAATTCATTCGGGCCCTAAGGCGTTTTTGCGTCTAATATATAAGGGCTGCAAAATTTTATCGATTTAGCCTGAAGCCATTATTTCAAAATTTTTAAAAAAAATTTGAGTCGAAAATCATTTTTTATCAACTTTTGTTATTTTTTTTTGGTTTTTAGTTTTTTGTAAAAAAAACTGTCTTACAGTTACATAATGTTGACAACAATATTTTTATAAAGATTCAAGTAGTTTAAAGCCAATATCGCAAAGTTTTGAAAAGATACTTGAGTTGAAAATCAATTTTTACCAATTTTTATTATTGTTTTTTTTTTAGGTTTTTATTTTTTGTAAGAAAACTGTCAAATCACTTTTTCTCAAATTTGTTCAGAATGTTGAAAACAATATTTCTTATAAGATAAAATAAGTTTAAATCCAAAATTTGAAGTTTTTGAAAAGATATTTGAATCCATATTCAATTTTTACCAACTTTGAGTAATGATTTTTTTTAGATTTTTATTTTTTATAAAAAAACTGTCAATTAGATTTTTATCAAAATTTTATCAAATGTCAATAACATTATTCTTTGTTGCACACAATTGTTTTAAAGATGAAATCATATTTTAGTCATAAAATTTTTGGGTTACACATTTTTTTTCAGTTTTTTTGATTTATAAAAAAAACCGTTAAATGGATTTTTTTCAAAAAATATGCTACTTTGATATCACGTTACAATTTATTATATAAAATTTAATTCAAGTCTCTAGTGTTTTTGGTTCGTAAGATATTTAGGGTTAACCAAAATTTTCGCCTTTTTTTAAACTGCTATGGTAAAAAAACCACCCACGCAATTTTCTTGAGAGCCCTTTCTGCAAATTTATTTGAAATCGATATCTCTTCTGGTTGTTGAGCTATGGACGACGAAAAAAACCTCGCAAACGAACGTACGTACACACGCCCGCACAGACATCTTTCTAAAAATCTTTTTTTCGACTCTAGGGACCTTGAAATGTCGAGAAATGTCAAAATTTTCAATTTGACAAATCGGACCCATTACAATAACTTCCTATGGGAAGTTAATGAAACTACGTCGGTGGGCTTGTGTTAGATTGTTGAGGGTTGGGATAAGCGAATAGCGTTCCACTTTGTACAATGGTGAAAAATGAAAATTATTGGTTTCGAATATTTATGTTGGGCCCTCAGCCATTCTCAAAATGAGTTATATCTAGCGTCCGGGCCAACTGTCACCCACGCTCTCTCTCTGCAAGATCAGACTGACCGTCTGTTCGTCCAAATTGGTTATCCACGGTGATATCGATGATTCTTGTTTCGTCAGACTACTGAGAGAGTGAACCAATGGCTGATGGAATATGGCTGACCTTCTCTCTCTCAGTACATTGACGGAAACATCTGTAGAGAAAAGAAGACATGGCAAGGAAAGAAGGGGATAAATGAAAGAATGACTTTTGTCGCCTTAAATTTTTACCGTGACAAATTCGAGTTTTTCAAAATTTTACCAGATGTTAAAAACATTATTTTTCGTTGTACAAAGTTATTTTGGAGATGAAATCATTTTTTAATCGTAAATTTTCGAGGTGACAAATTTTGAAATTTTTGTTTTATATTTTTTATAAAACAATAATTAATTTGATTTTTTTTTCGACTCAAATTACTTTTCGAAATTTTAAAATATTGGCGTCAAAGTTATTAAATCCCACAGAAAATATTGTTTTCGACATTTAGTAAATTTTCTATAAAAACCCAAAAGTCCGTTTTTTAACAAAAATATAAAATCTACAAGAAATAGTACGTAATTTGGGTAAACATTGATGTTCGGTTCTCGATATTTCGTGAATAGTGAAGATGTTGCCTTCAAACAGTTTCTCATTCATACAATCTGTATTTGTTGGTATAAGAAATAAGAACTTTTAAGAAAAGTAAAAATTGGTTTTCGGCTAAGAACTTCCTTACCAAAAAAAAATTTTGAAATCAAACTATTTCATAAAATTCAAAATATTGTTGGTAATTTCTAAATCTTTAAGAATAATTCATTTCACAACACAGAAACCTACAAATATTTTAGTCAAGACAAATCAACAGACGGGATGAGAAGTTATCAATGTGGGTCGCATCATAGCCTCTTTTTTTTAACTAGATCCAACTGGGAATTTAATTTTCAACAAATATTTGTGTTCTTAAAATGTTAGTTTATAAATTCCACAACACTACAATTACTCAATTAAACTTGTCTCTTAAGTTTATTTTTGTATGCGCGATTCTTAAAGCATAACAGAACTATGTTATTATATTTCTATTTCATTTGTTACCCTTGTCGCGTAACATTGAATTAAATTAAACATGAAAATAATAATAATATAATTTCATGTTCACTTTCCATATATATCTTTTGTAGAACATGAACCAAATAAAAATTATTGCTGCAGTTGAATGTGAATATGTTTCAACATTGCAGCTTTAATTTTGTGTCATTATTTGTATAATGCATGTTCAAACTAACCTCGAGATAATAGACAGATAGGTAGGGTAGGTACTTATTGTTTTATGTCAATTCAAATCATCAAACATGGTTACCTTGATGAGAATACATAAATACATACTTATATAAAACAAACTGAACAACAAAAATTCATGTCCGCAACCACATAATGGAAGTTTATTTAAACAAAATATTTACATTTTCATTCATTTTCCAAACCACAAATATACCCGCACACTTTAAAGTTCAAATCATTAAAACATCAGACTAACATAATTATTATTTCGTTATAATTCAATCCACAAAAGAAAATCCTCATTATTTACAATAAGTAGGTTGTTTATTGTGCACTCTAAAAAACTGTGGTGACCATATTCAAAATTATGTATGATATTGTAGAAGAAATATTTTAAGTGGCTCAAAATTTTGATATGCTTATCATATGAAAGTGTCTTCTTTATTTATTGGTTAAATTGCTTTAGAAATAAAAGTGTGGACAAAAAAATAACGCTTTAATTGTCCTCAATATTATTTAGAAATAACTAAAACGTGGACACTATGTTATCCGATGATTTTATTTATGGTTTAACAGTTAACCATTACCATTTAGTAAAGATTGATAGTTAATCATGGATCGTTATACGCCAGAACAACGGTTCTAAATTATACATTCTGTTAGATTATCTAGATTATAATAATGCAAAATAATAATATATGATATTTAAATGATAAATAACATACAATAGTCTTATATTCATATAAGCCACGAAAAGAAGCCTGTAAGAATGATCAGGGGAACATCGTAATAGAACCGCAGTCTATGTAGAAAATATTTAAAGATCACTTCTAAAAAATTGT